>NC_085015.1:1472290-1504790 GCF_963854185.1 Sardina pilchardus | reverse complement strand
ATACTTATTTAATTACTTGGGGTGAGGGTTAGGATGAGGGGTAGGGTAGGGTCAGCACAATACACGAGTGATGGTAACTGGGTGAGGGGTAGGGTGAGGGTGAGGGGTAGGGCCTATCAGGCCTGTTGTGTTCAGAATTGTTTCTGTTTCTGTTGGTTTGAGCTGCTCTGTTGTTGCCCGTCCACTACAGGGGCAGCCTACTCACGAGGTCTCATGTCCACTACAGGGGCAGCCTACTCACGAGGTCGTCCACTACAGGGGCAGCCTACTCACGAGGTCTCATGTCCACTACAGGGGCAGCCTACTCACGAGGTCTCATGTCCACTACAGTGGCAGCCTACTCACGAGGTCTCATGTCCACTACAGTGGCAGCCTACTCACGAGGTCTCATGTCCACTACAGGGGCAGCCTACTCACAAGGTCGTCCACTACAGGGGCAGCCTACTCACGAGGTCTCATGTCCACTACAGGGGCAGCCTACTCACGAGGTCTCATGTCCAGTTAAACTGCTCTATGCCTTCAGCCGCTGGGCCCTGTCCTAGTTTGTGAAGTAGCACGCGCACGCACACACACACACACACACACACACACACACACACACACACACACACACACACACACACACACACCTCCCCGTGTGAGAGCGGGGAGGGGGAGCCTGGTGTCGCTGGGTGTGTACTGGTCGTTATCGCTAACCTTCTGCCACTGTGGCCTGCGCTGCTCACCAGGGCTGCGTGTTATCAGCCAAAAAACAGAACTAACAACTCACACACACACACACACACACACACATACACACACACACACATATACACATACACACACACACACACACACACACACACACACACACACACACACACACACACACATCCTCTCAGCTCTGGAACCCGACCGGCCGTTCCAGCCTGCGCGCGAGCTACCGGCCAGACCCTGAAGACCTATTGTGTCATACAGTAAGTTCACGTCATACACACAGCACGTCTCATAATCTCCTTAAACACTTCCCGCCCGTCCAACCCTACACGGATGTAAACACAATACAGAGGCCAGCTGACGCGTCCGCACAACGTGACAACAGGCGCACACATGTATGCAACAAAACCGCATCAGTGACAGTGGTCTTATTTAGGCGACATTGTACTGATAATTCAGCACAGAAACTGTGTTTTGGTCGCCAAGTTCCATTATATGCCCTCTTTCTTGGCTAAGCATTTGGCCCTGTGAGTTTGCGTTTGGCCAAGAGGGTTTTGAGAGTTCGCTCGTTACCTGATGGTGCGTCTCTCTCTCCACGCTCTCCCCGTTCACCTCCACGACTCGGTCCCCCGCGCGCAAGCCTGAGGCTTCGGCGGGGGAGTTGGGCTCCACTTTTCGGATGTACTGCCCACTCTTGCCCTTCTCCCCGTGCAAGTGAAACCCGTAGCCTCCCTCTCCTTTAGTCATCAGACAAAGTCGCGGTTTCAAGTCTCCTGCCATGGTTCCCCTTCTGGAGCGTTCCCTAGTCGAAGTTTGCGTTCAGTTTTAATGCCAAATCATCAAATTATTCGAGGAGGATCAACTTTCAAGGTTTGACCACCAGTATACTCCCGCGTTAGGCGTCATTGCAACCCATCGAAAGTTGCAGATGTCCCGAGTCGGTTCATTGAAATTCAGATCACGCAAATAAGCCTTCACCACGCACTTACGGTAATAACATCCAAACCCGTCTCTCTGCGGGCGAAAACGGATCCAAACATGAAGAGCGATCCAGGAGATTAGGAAACCATGACTCCGCGGAGCAGGGAAGTTAGTCCGGTACACTCTCCGGTGTCGCCTGTTGCTGTAAACTTGAGTCCTTCTGCAGCCTACGTTCCCCAAACGCAAATATCGACTCTCCGCGTCTTCGATTGATCGCTAGGCTGTGATCATCAGTGGCGCTGGGTCTGAGAGGGGGGCCCCGCGAAACACTGCGCAGGAGAGAGAGAGAGAGAGAGAGAGAGAGAGAGAGAGAGAGAGAGAGAGAGAGAGAGAGAGAGGGGGGGGGGGTGCTTGGCAGGATCACCTACGCGATGGAGTCCGGTCCATGACAACCGCCTGGAGCGCGCGGATTGGGTTTCACTGAAATCAAGCTGAGTGGGTGCGCGCGCCTCTTAGCACAGCCTCTGTCACCCCCTAACGGTCACTTCTCCATCTGGGCCAGTTGCGCAAACTTCCCGTGGCGGGCTGGAGCTGGAGGCCACCCTACTCCAGTCCCAACGGCAGAGGTGACCGGCGTCCCCACCACGCTCGCAGCATCACCACCACAACGTCGCAAACGTTTGTTCCAAAGGAGAGGACCTCATGTAACGTCATGTAGCATATATGACCCTACATTTGAATATATGTTGCATAGAGGACTTTTTGTGTGTGTTGCATATGGTTACGGTTGGTTATGGCCATTGCAGACACTTATGTTCAAAGTGCCATACAAATAACAACCATACAGTTACATTTAACAGTAAACTATTTAAAAATTGGTTATACATTAAGGAGAATAGCAATCATAAACATCAATGTCAATTCAATCAATAACTTAATGAAAGTAACTAAATACTATAATATACCATAATACATAAGAAATGCTTAATAAATTAAGCTTATGTTGAAAAGATATGCCTTTAGACCCCTCTTGAAAGAGGACCTTAGCCTACATGTGAACACGTTACATACAGTAGAGGACCTTGCATGTGTGTGTGTGTGTGTGTGTGTGTGTGTGTGTGCTCATCTGGCTCTGAATTCTGTGCATGTTCCAGCATGACCACTAGAGGGAGACTTTGCACTGAGGGTGGTGTCTGCGTGCTATATTGCCCCTCTCCTGAGCAGGGGTATGAGGATGGGGCATCAGCACTTGTGGACTGCCCCCCCCCCCCCAATAGCTGCCCTGTGCTATAATCACCTCAATAACTGCCCTGTGGTACACAATCACTCCAATATCTGCCCTGTGGTATAATCACCCCAATAGCTGCCCTGTGGTAAAATCACCCCAATAGCTGCCCTGTGGTATAATCACCCCAATAGCTGCCCTGTGCTATAATCACCCCAATATCTGCCCTGTGGTACAATCACCCCAATAGCTGCCCTGTGCTATAATCACCACAATAGCTGCCCTGTGGTATAATCACCCCAATAGCTGCCCTGTGGTATCACCCCAATGCCTACTCATGCCAATAAAGCTGATTCTGATTCTGATTGTTTTCTTGCCATTAAAAGTGAAGTTAATGGGGGAAAAAAAGTTTGTTTGCTTGCATATGTTTTATCGAAAAGCCGAGTATCAACCAAGACAAAAGACGATAATATAACTTTAAATCATTTTTGATAAATCTTTCAGAAACTTTCAGGAAGTTTTTTTCTTCTGCACTTGCACTCTACACTCCAGTCCAGTCGGCGGCGGTAGAGCGCATCTAAGTTGGGTTGCCAATCGGCTAATGCACTGAAGAAGAGTAGTTGTTATACAGAGTCCATCAAACGGCAACATTTGTAACAGTTTATGGGTTATATTAGTAGGGGGTGATTTCACTTCGAATGAAAGGTTATTGTCTGAACGGAGAGAACATTAGGTTATATGTATGTATGTGTATAAGTTTAGAGTCGTCGTAGCTGCGCTACATAAACAGACGGAGGAAGGATCTTCTGAAGGCTGCTGCTGAGAGGGCTTGAAGCATGAAGTAGCAACGCACAGACTAAACGGAGATTAAAGTGAGTTTGATCAACTTGATTTTTGGTAATCCACTATTCAGTATGCAGAAGGGGTTGAGGTTCAGTCATTGATTTGAAAATCTGGCGTTGGTTAATCGTTTTATTTGATCAGTTGGCTATAGATGGGCTACTCCAGAGAGTTAACTAAAGTGATTCAGGCACTTACGATAGGCTACCCGCATTGCCTTGCAGAGAAAGGAGATGTCATTGAACTTGGGGGATATTTTAAACCTTACTTCAAAACTTGCCACAATGTGTTTTGAATCTGTTCTCTCGCTCTCTCTCTCCCTCTCTCTCACTCTATCTGTCTCTCACTCTCTCTCTCTCACTCTGTCTGTCTGTCTCTGTTTTTCTGTCATCTGTAGGAGAGAAAATCAAGCATGGCTCCGATCCTCAGTTCAGAAACAGACGAGTCTCCATCAGACCCAGAACCGGTCCTGTCCCCTGCGGACCCAGAACCGCTCCTGTCCCCTGCGGACCCAGAACCGCTCCTGTCCCCTGCGGACCTGGCCCGTCTGTGCCGGGTAAGGAAGGTGTCGGTGGTGCTGGTGGACTGCTGTAGAACTGCAGAACAGCCGGCGAAGATCGAGGAGAACACGCCAGATGGAGAACAGACCAAGACCCGTAAGAACACACACACACACACACACACTCACTCACTCACTCACTCACTCACTCACTCACTCACTCACTCACTCACTCACTCACTCACTCACTCACTCACTTGATGTTGTGCACTGTTAGTTAGGAAACATGGCTTTAATTTGAAACAAAAATCACCTTCAGTCAACCAAGCAGTGGAACTAGCTTCTTCTTGGCCAACAGACAACTGTATTTGTTAACTTGGACAAATAAGAAATTTGGGCATAACTTTGTGTGTTCACAGTTTTTGCCTATTGCTTACACACGTTTTGCAGAATTTGGCTCATTATTTCAAAACTCTACACACAGCTATATATCACATAGCAGCACTTGGGTATAAACAACTCACATCTATGGCAAAATGAAACACTGCGATCAAAACTTAACACTCCTTTCTAAAAACTAAATCTTGCAACAAAACTAAACACACAAGCACCATTTGAATTACCCTTTATATCACCAGTAACACACTGATGCACTTTATAGAAAACACTGCCGTCTTTGTATTTCTATTTTTTTTATTATTTCATTTGGTCCTTTTCTCAGACCTCGTCTTCTGTAAAACTCAAAAGTAGAATTTCTGCAGTAATCAAACAAGAGTTTTTACAGAAATAAAGAAAAGTAAAAAAACAATTACTGGATCATTTGCGATTGAAAAAAACAACATATATATTTGGTTTACTGTGTGTGTCTGTGTGTGTCTGTGTGTGTCTGTGTGTATATGTGCACGTGAGTGTGTATGTGGTGGGGGCAATATCACACACACATACAATGGGGGGATTGATCCCTAATGTCTCCACATGCCTCTTCCATTACCTGCAGAACAGGCATGCGGGCGCGAAAGAATTCCTCAATTGCATTTAGAAAGGGGCTGTAAGGGGGCAGGTATACAATTTTGATATAGCAATTGATTGCAAAGTTCTCAAAATGGCTTACCGGAGGCCTTTTTGTAGTGCTAAGGTTCAGACCGATTGGTGTTCTGTTTTCTATTCAAGTGTTTTCAAGGCTCTATGTAAGTGCCTATAATTGCCAGATGAGTTGTGCATTTTGAAAAAAAGTGTTTTCCCAATGATGGCAGGAGATTTTGTTTTTGAACAAAGTGTCTAATGTAAGAAAATGTGTGTAGTGTTTCGCAATAAGTGTGTTGCAGAATTGCAAACAAAGTGCAAAGTTGATAATGTGTTTAAGCTATGGTTTCACAGTGTTTACAAATATGCAACAAGAAGTTTAAGTATAGAGATTGAGAACGTGACGTAAAACGCAACGCATTTTGGGAATAGGTGCCCCAAAATTAAGTTGTTTTACTGACGTGCGGGAACAACGAAGTGCAGTTGTCGAAATGCCGTTTACCTGCTGTGTTATAAAATTCAATAGAGTAACATGAAGCTTATCTTTTATAGTTTTCCAGCGTGGAAAAATAATAGTATACGTCATGTTTCAGAGGTGACAAAAAGGCGAGGAATGGCTTGGATAGCAGCACTAAGGAAGCGCGAGATTATAACTGTTTTTCACACAATTTTTTCACGCTTAGTTTTCATTATTATCATGCCAGATCATAGACCCAGACCCACTAGTTTACATGGACTGGCATCAGGCGAGCCAAACGTACCCATAATTCTTTGTGTTTTGATGACTTTGGTCACATGTCTTAGCGATCTCTATTGAGACTTTGGTCTAAGCATGTGATTTTAGTGTGTAAGCAAGAGGCCAAAACTGTAATACAGCAGCTTTCTACAGGTAGACGTTAGTTAGTCTGTGCTGTGGTGCTGATGATGTCTTGTCTTCTCGTTGGTGTTTTTCAACAAACGTCGTCATTCTCTCGCAGGAAAGCGGCCGTTCTCTGGTTCCCAGTCCAGCAAGAAGCTCAAAGTTCCCCAGCGCGCTCTCACTGCAGAGAGGACACAGCAGCAGTCCGCGGAGGGTGGAGAGAGTTTAGCCGCTCAGTCAAGCTCCGAGGGTCCCCAGCGCACTCGTGAAGGAGAGCAGACACCCCGGGAGTCCAGCTTACAGACGTGTGTGTGCACGGGAGACCGGCCGTACCTCTGCACTCAGTGTGGCAAGAGCTTCAGCCGGGAGTCTTACCTGAACACACACCTGCGCACTCACACGGGCGAGAAGCCGTTTGCGTGCGGCGAGTGTGACCGGACTTTCATAGACGCTCGAGGACTCCGCAGACACCGGCACACACACACAGGGCTGCGGCCGCACGCCTGCGGTCAGTGTGGCAAGAGCTTCTCTGAAGCAGGACACCTGCGGAGCCACGAGCGCACGCACTCGGGAGAGAGACTGTACCTCTGCGCAGAGTGTGGCAAGACCTTCTCGACCCGGTCCGGCCTCCACCTGCACCAGCACACGCACTCCGGAGAGAGACCGTACAGCTGCACCGAGTGTGGCAAGAGCTACACCCGAGAGGACAGTCTCCGAGTGCACCAGCGCACTCACATGGGAGAGAAACCGTTCGGCTGCACTCAGTGCGGCGAGGCGTTCAGGCACTACGGAGCTCTCAAGAAACACCGGACGCTCCACAAAGAAGAGGGGCTGTTTCACTGTCCGCAGTGCGACATGACGTTCCTTTACGCCGGGAAACTCAAATCCCACCTGCGGACGCACACAGGAGAGAGACCCTTCCGCTGCGACGAGTGCGACAAGAAGTTCACGCTGAACGGAGAGCTCAAGAGACACAAGCGCACGCACACGGGGGAGAGACCGTACCAGTGCACGCAGTGCGACAAGAGCTTCATCGAAGTGGGGAAACTGCGGAGACACGAGCGCACTCACACTGGAGAGAGACCGTACGCGTGCGCTCAGTGTGGCAAGAGCTTCGTCCGTCTGGATTATCTCCAGAAACACCAGCACACACACACACACACACACACACACACACACGCAGGAGGACGCTCCTTCCTCGTGACGTCGACACCAGCGCACTCGCCTGATCCTGGTGCGGACCCAGCGGACGATTGACCACACCGACACCGAGCTCTTGAGTTTGGACATATTCCCTCCGTAGCTATGGATGCCCTGTATAGGTCATGTGATTGACCACACACACACCGAGCTCTTAAGTTTGGACATATTCCCTCCGTAGCTATGGATGCCCTCTATAGGTCATGTGATTGGGTCTGGACCACTCCTAAGTTGTGCAGTTTTAGGAGAAATGCTTTTACTGCCTAAAAGTGTCTTGTTAGATGGCAATAGGTGCATAATGTTCAGCCACTAAGTCTAAGATAAGTGCCTCATAAATCAAATAAAATACAAAAAAACAAACGTAAATGTGTATGAATAAATGTGATATGTAAATAAAAGTTCTGGAACATATATCATGGATTCAGTCAATTTATGAAGACATTGTCAAACATACAGCACTTCAAGAATAATATTTCACTCTAATATGTCACCAAAATGAAATACAAAAAGAGAATTTTGAACCTGATTTCATCCAATGTTAAGATTTTTGTACTTGAAGTGTAATGTATGTAAATTACTGTATATTTCATTATATAATGCCTATTTTAAACACGCAATATATGCAATATACCTGTTAACATATTCTCTACTGCCGAAGAATTTATGAAAATTATGCAACTTAAAATGTTTTAACTTGATAGCGTTATTAGCGTATGACTTAATAACATTCATCACAATTTGTATTGTGTTTTTGCATACATTTATATCTAACAACAGATTTCCGTATCCTCGCTTGTGTGATGTGCACTTCCCAAAGGCCCCTAAACCTTATTTTACAGAACATACATCTGCTAAACAAAGCTGAGTTGGTTTTGTGACAGCTCTTGTGCATAACACACAGCTGAGTTGGTTTTGTGACAGCTCTTGTGCATAACACACAGCTGAGTTGGTTTTGTGACTGCTCTTGTGCATAACACACAGCTGAGTTGGTTTTGTGACTGCTCTTGTGCATAACACACAGCTGAGTTGGTTTTGTGACTGCTCTTGTGCATAATACACAGCTGAGTTGGCTTTGTGACTGCTCTTGTGCATAATACACAGCTGAGTTGGTTTTGTGACTGCTCTTGTGCATAATACACAGCTGAGTTGGTTTTGTGACTGCTCTTGTGCATAACACACAGCTGAGTTGGTTTTGTGACTGCTCTTGTGCATAACACACAGCTGAGTTCGCTACTCCTGTATGTGTCAGTGAATTGGGCATTATGTGTTTGCCCATAAACAGTGTCTTAGAAGGCGTGCACCTCTTGCAAGGAGTTTGATCTTCTCGTTGACACGGGAGGCAAAGGACACAAAAAAAGATGTGACTGCTTTTTAACAAAACCCCTAACCAAAGATTAGGGTTCTGACTTTATTGATTCCTATCACATCCTGCCACGATCAAGTGTTTGTCTATCTCGTGTTCCTCTTTCTGGTAAGTTCTCTTTAAACTCTGATTTGCATGCAACATACATATTTTCCCTTATACTTATTTTAAACACGTTTCATTGAGGCATAGTGTACTTCATAAGCTTAATTAAAACACTTTACATTTTGTACAATTATTCTCTTAAATCTAAGAAGACACAAACTTTAAGTCTAAACAATTATTCTTTAAAGTCTAAGTAAAACCACACTTTAAATCAAAGTGAACATTCTTTTCACACAGGTTATCTATCATTGCTGCATTTGCACTTTTTATTTGTTTTAGAGCAAGCTGGAATTAAACAGTTATATTTAGATCTAGCGAATCTTATGTGTGCTATTATTAGACTTTTCCACGGTCCACATTCTCTGCCGCCTTCTACTCCATACTGCTATATCAGGAAAGCACAGATATATCCTTGTCTATTTGAGCAACTATCATCATCCCACCCGCCAGGATCTTGAACACAAAAAGAAAAGAGATATGTTAATATCGCATATGTGGACGAAGGACAGTTGTATACAGTTGTGTGGACACAATGAAATGTTAAGCCACTCACGTTCATTGTTGACCTGCACACAGTCACCATTACCGCTAGGTTCCCATGGATTCCAGTTGCTGTAATCCCACTTGGTCCCATCAGTCCATATAAATGAATCAGTCTGAGAGAGAGAGAGAGAGAATCAAATCATGTCAAGGTCTTTATAGAGAGATGATAGAATCATTGTTATTTACAAATCATCAAATAGCATACAAATACATCTGCCCAGGGAGAGCATTACAGTAATAACCATTATCGGTAAAATTATCTTTTTGGATGAGATCAATATGTATTCACATACATGAGGCAGCTTCAATCCTCCAATCCAGGCCCGTGTAGTAGAAGATCCAGTGAGAATTTTCACGCCTTCGTTGGTTTGCCCATCATGAATAGATATCAGACGGCCATATTCAGCCTCTCCCCTGCACCTTATCTGGAAGAGGAATTAGGAAGTGTACAGTTGCCAGAGAGTCTTTGATGAGAGTGACCAATAAACATGGTTGCTTAAAGAAGAGTTCTTGCTCAACGGCTAACCATCAGCAAGCCCTTAAACGTGTGGCACCAGGTGGAGTAGGAGGTCAGAGTGAAGCTTCAACCGTTTAACGTACAAACGTCATTCAAACTTTGTTGTGTACGTCTTACTTAGGACATCCGGGCTTTGTATTTTTCATCTTTGTAACTGTCATACTTTTTAAATTATTCATTAAAAATATATTTAAAATTTCCCCATAGACTTAACATTAGGCTGATGACATCACAATAGTTCTGAATAGTTACTCACTCATACCAAAAGAGACTTTTTAACTCCTGAATAGTCACTCATTCATACCAACAGAGACTACTTTTTTACTCCCGAATAGTCACTCACTCCTGAATAGTCACTCACTCATACCAACAGAGACTACTTTTTTACTCCTGAATAGTCACTCACTCATACCAGCAGAGACTTTTTAACTCCTGAATAGTCACTCACTCATACCAACAGAGACTACTTTTTAACTCCTGAATAGTCACTCACTCATACAGCACCAACAGAGACTACTTTTTTACTCCTGAATAGTCACTCACTCTTGAATAGTCACTCACTCATACCAACAGAGACTACTTTCTTACTCCTGAATAGTCACTCACTCATACCAACAGAGACTACTTTCTCACTCCTGAATAGTCACTCACTCATACCAACAGAGACTACTTTCTTACTCCTGAATAGTCACTAACTCCTGAATAGTCACTCACTCATACCAACAGAGACTACTTTCTTACTCCTGAATAGTCACTCACTCATACCAACAGAGACTACTTTCTTACTCCTGAATAGTCACTCACTCATACCAACAGAGACTACTTTCTTACTCCTGAATAGCCAATCACTCCTGAATAGTCACTCACTCATACCAACAGAGACTACTTTCTTACTCCTGAATAGTCACTCACTCATACCAACAGAGACTACTTTCTTACTCCTGAATAGTCACTCACTCATACCAACAGAGACTACTTTCTTACTCCTGAATAGTCACTCACTCCTGAATAGTCACTCACTCATACCAACAGAGACTACTTTCTTACTCCTGAATAGTCACTCACTCATACCAACAGAGACTACTTTTTTACTCCTGAATAGTCACTCACTCATACCAACAGAGACTACTTTTTTACTCCCGAATAGTCACTCACTCATACCAACAGAGACTACTTTCTTACTCCTGAATAGTCACTCACTCCTGAATAGTCACTCACTCATACCAACAGAGACTACTTTCTTACTCCTGAATAGTCACTCACTCATACCAACAGAGACTACTTTTTTACTCCTGAATAGTCACTCACTCATACCAACAGAGACTACTTTTTTACTCCCGAATAGTCACTCACGCCTGAATAGTCACTCACTCATACAGTACCAAAAAAACTTGCTGTGGCTGCTGCGGGCGCGGCTCACAATACTGGCGCCACACAAATGAAATCCCGCAATTGCAGAGTCTCTCCACAGACCACTGATCGGAGTTATCCCATACTGACCATTTGTAAACTGTAAGCTACTGTATGGGGGCGGTCTCTACCATAACGGACACCGAGGTCACACGGCCATGTGACTGCAACAAGGCTACGTGACACTGTACGTATCTATCTACCACAGGTCAGTTGTCACGTAGCCTTGATGCAGTCACATGGCCGTATCTACTAACCTGACTCTCGCCAGATCCTTGTAGTTCCGCCATGCTCCACCAGAGGCGTTTCGCTGAGCTCCACACAAGAATCTGGGATCGAGGGCAATGCAAACTCCTTCCAGGGAGCAAAAAATAATGAACCATTCAGGATCACCGGGCGGAATTTCATAGATGTGATGTAGCGCCGAAGCGAGTGTTGGATTCAAACAACAATGGCGGCACACAGCGTGGAGTCGTGTGCTGACATTGATTCTGCTATTTCAACTGTTTTGTCGAATCTATGGAACATTCTTTCTTTAAAAGATGAACAGAGAACGGGTTTGAAGGCATTTACTGGTGGCAAGGATGTTTTCGCTCTTCTTCCGACCGGGTTTGGCAAGAGCTTGAAGTAGCACGTCATTCAAGATAACGGACAAGTGGTTTATCCAATCACATACAAGGATTTTTTTTACAAGGCCCCGCCTCCTGAAATGCATCTCTTATTGAGAAGTCCCAGATCCTTGTGTGGAGCTCAGCAAACTACAAGGATCTGGCGAGAGTCAGGTTATGTATCTAAAGGACTTCATTTTATTTTTTGAGTTCTGCATCCAAGTGGCCAGCGGCGGCACTGAGTGAGGAATTGGGTCCCTGAAAACACACTGGACAATAAATATATTACACCGATATACAGTACATATGAATATCTTTCATCATATAGAAACATTACATGTAGCAATGTAATATGTGCTTGTGCAATAATAATCCGTTAATGTTATAACGGGACACTTAAATGAATGTGACGTTGTCGCAATGTGCCAGACTATCTCACTGAACAGCAGCAAAAGCGCCACTTACCTCAGCTTCACCAAAGTTTACTGTATCGGTGAAGTATTTGGCACAGAAAGGCCCGACCTGGGACCAATGTTGGTAGGCTTGGTATGGGCACGGAGCCAAAGCTAGTCAAGTGAGGAAGATTGAAATGTCAAGAAGGAATATAAACTTGTGTCCTTGAGTGTTTTGAAAGGCGCTTTGAAATAAAATGTATTATTATTATTAAACTGAAAGCAAAAACACAAAACACAAAATGTAGGATACCATATTAGGACAATATATGGTAGAGACAAAAACATTCCAATTTTGTGACTTTACAAAGTCAGACAATATCCAGGTTTTATTCTGGCAAATTTCCAATTTTATTATTAATATTATTTTTTAATTTCATACAATGGCCCTAATTCGCTTTTGTAAAAATGTTCTGCACTGCTTGACATATTCACCTGCGGCGGCACCGCCCACATGTAGAAGCGTAGTCACCAGTATCAGTCTTAACGTCATGTTTTCTCTTGAGGATCTTTTGACTGCTTTTAAAAGACAAGGAACATAACACAATGTACAGTATAGAGATGACTCACACAAGCATAATCAAATCCAGAACAAATCTAAGATAAAGAAATCATTCATAGGCCTACCACACAGTTTCTGGGACTTGATAGCTTGCAGTATTTCTACTTTACAAGCTTGCAGGATTTGAAAACTTGACTTCTATAAGACAGGATGAAGAAATGAATGATATGATGGACCATGTGATCGTGTTGGTTTGGCGAGAAGATAAAGGTACCTTAGCGTGTTTTTACTTAGTGCACTTGCAGTTGCAATATATTCTGTGGCACTCTACAGCATAAGACTATGTCTCCATACACAGCATATTCCGGTGTGCTGTTTAAGACCATAATGTGGTTATGGCAATAGTCAGACTACATCACACGTAATCAGACTGTGATCCAGTTGGACTTCATCATCTTCTTAGCACAACAATTGTTTCACACATTTTTACAACGTTCTGTTTTCCAAACACAGGCAGCACAGAGCCTCTAAATCTGTCTGACCACTTTTCTTTTAAATGAGCATTTTGTATCAGGCTCCTATAGGGTTTCGCCTACAAATCAATATTTCAGACCATGAAGAGAATGGTATTTAGTGAGTTTTGAAGCTAAATTGTTGAATTAACTTACACTATATGTGAAGAGCATTCACTCACCATCATTATCTCATTTTTGACAAAAGTGGATTTAGACTTAGAGGCTTTTGCATCTGAACTCTTCATATACAGTATCATGTGTAGCATTACAGCAGCACAGAGTAGATATATACAGTATCATGTGTAACATTACATAAATGCCAGCTGTAAACTCACTGATCGTCTCCTCTGAAGTTGATCTGTTCTGGTTTCCAGGAACAAAAGTTGCTTGGAAGACCAAGTATTAAGGGTTCTATACTGTTTTATACTGGCCGTTTTGTGAAAGGCATGGGCGTTTTGTTTAATCACTGAGATTACAGATTCGTTTTAAAGGCATGGGCGTTTGGTTTAATCACTGAGATCACAGATTCGTTGTAAAGGCATGGGCGTTTTGTTTAAATTGTAACTGCACCCTAAAATATATCTTCTGAGCTGTTGATTGATTGAAATTACTGATATGTGGTCAACCGCACTATTACCAGGAACACTTCACTGTTTTTTCATATTATACTGTGTTATTCCCTTAAAGGGATATTCCACCATTTTTGGAAATACGCTCATTTTCCACCTCCCCTCGAGCAAAACAATCGATATTTACCTTGTTCCCGTTCATCCAGCCATTCTGTGAGTCTGGCGATACAACTTTTAGCTTCAGCCTAGCATAGATCATTAAATCGGATTAGACCATTAGCTTCTCGCCTGCTAGCTTCATGTTTAAAAGTGACTAAGATTTCTGGTAATTTTCCCATTTAAAACGTGTCTCCTCTCAAGTTAGAAAGTGCAATAAGACCAACTGAAAATGAAACCTGGCATTTTTCTAGGCTGATTTGACATGGAACTACACTCTCATCTGGCGTAATAATCAAGGCAACTTGCATCCTACTGGCACTACTACTGCTTGTTGTCTATGGGGACTATTTTCAGATGCTGCGTACGATATCACTGCGCCTATGGTACGTTTGCAAGTTGCCTTGATTATAAATCTATACAGAAAGTTTATGGCTGTTACTACATTTTGCGGCGCCCCCTAGGGCATTGAATAGAAGAGTGAGGAGCATTTCAATTTCAGTTTAATCACCACACAGTCTTGACTTGTGAAATAACATTAAAAAGTAAAATTCCTTAGCAACTGTGAGGACATTTTCAGACTTTATCTTTAAAAAAGCATAATTTTGCTTGTGTCCATGTAATATTTTGGGCTAAAAGTGTATTTATTTTTATCTGGTCACCAAATGCTTGGTATACCTGTTTCTCCTTTTAATTCTGAATCTATACATACCTCATTTGTTAAAATTGGAAAATCTAATCAAAAATTGTAGCAGTTTATATATTTTGCGGCGCCCCCTAGAGGCCATTTTTTATCTGTGTGTTTGACACTTGGACTCAAATTTTTCTGTAGACCCTAAACTTCAACTTGGAAGTGAAAACCAAACTTTAACACGAATTTGAAATGACTGAACCTTATACGACCCCACTATTCTCTATTTTGGCTCATCTCCTCGCGATTTCCACCCTTTTCCTGCTTTCCTCTGCTTTTCTTTGACATTCAGGTTTAGTCCGACTCAAAATCCGTCACTTCTGACACCATGTTACGTTAGGAATATAACTAACAGGTGTAAACAATGAAGACACGAGGTTGATGCATAAGTTGTCTTTACTGTAGTAACTCCGGAAACTCTCCAGCGCCCCCAACAGGGGTCAGTACACACATGTAAACCCTGTTTACAGAACAGGATGCGTAACCTATCGATCTATGGATCGTGCCCGCCAGCCAAATTACATTTGCTGCCGCTAGGGGCGTCTAGATTTCTAGGCTAGTGCAGAGTCTAAGTGCTCCCAATGTTATTCCGCCACACAATATAGTTATCCCTTTTTCAGAAATGTGAAGTGGGTGGAGTTACACTTGAGAGCACAGATAAGTCTTACAGGTGTGAGCGTTTTGTTTACATTATACATTACACTATTTGGCTGATGCTGAAGCGACTTACAACATGATAAACATTTTAAGCTTTTCAAAACAATTTTAACAACAATTCTAGGAAAGCACTGTAAGAATGATGAAAAGTAAAAAAGAATAATGAAAATGAAAAATGCATCAATGAGTACAATGAGTGTAAGTCAAGGATCAGCAAGACTAGTTGTAGGTAGTGCTATGAGAGATGTTTTCTGAAGAGCTGGATCAGCAAGACTAGTTGTAGGTAGTGAGAGGAGATGTTCTCTGAAGAGCTGGATCAGCAAGACTAGTTGTACTGTAAGTAGTGAGAGGAGATGTTCTCTGAAGAGCTGGGTCTTCAGAAATTGTTGAGGATGGAGAGGGACTGTAGTGCGTTCCACCAACGAGGAACAACAGATGAGACAAGTTTGGATTGGCCTGAGCGTGCCGGCGGCGGCTAGACGTTGTTCGCCTGAGGAGCTATGAGGAGCACAGCGGTCGTGTTGTAGCATATGCCTGTATGAGGAGCGCAGCGGTCGTGTTGTAGCATATGCCTGTATGAGGAGCCTAGCGGTCGTGTTGTAGCATTATGCCTGTATGAGGAGCCTAGCGGTCGTGTTGTAGCATATGCCTGAGGAGCGCAGCGGTCGTGTTGTAGCATATGCCTGAGGAGCGCAGCGGTCGTGTTGTAGCATATGCCTGTATGAGTGTGTGTGTGTGTGTGTGTGGTAGCATATGCCTGTATGAGGAGCGCAGCGGTCGTGTTGTAGCATATGCCTGTATGAGGAGCACAACGGTCGTGTTGTAGCATATGCCTGTATGAGTGTGTGTGTGTGTGTGTGTGGTAGCATATGCCTGTATGAGGAGCACAGCGGTCGTGTTGTAGCATATGCCTGTATGAGTGTGTGTGTGTGTGTGTGTGGTAGCATATGCCTGTATGAGGAGCACAGCGGTCGTGTGGTAGCATATGCCTGTATGAGGAGCACAGCGGTCGTGTTGTAGCATATGCCTGTATGAGGAGCACAGCGGTCGTGTTGTAGCATATGCCTGTATGAGGAGCACAGCGGTCGTGTTGTAGCATATGCCTGTATGAGTGTGTGTGTGTGTGTGTGGTAGCATATGCCTGTATGACGAGTGTTGTAGCATATGCCTGTATGAGGAGCACAGCGGTCGTGTTGTAGCATATGCCTGTATGAGTGTGTGTGTGTGTGTGTGGTAGCATATGCCTGTATGACGAGTGTTGTAGCATATGCCTGTATGAGGAGCACAGCGGTCGTGTTGTAGCATATGCCTGTATGAGTGTGTGTGTGTGTGTGTGGTAGCATATGCCTGTATGAGGAGCACAGCGGTCGTGTGGTAGCATATGCCTGTATGAGGAGAGTATTGGTCGTGTGGTAGCATATGCCTGTATGAGGAGCGCAGCGGTCGTGTTGTAGCATATGCCTGTATGAGGAGCACAGCGGTCGTGTTGTAGCATATGCCTGTATGAGGAGCACAACGGTCGTGTTGTAGCATATGCCTGTATGAGGGCATTCAAGCAGGTGGGGGCACTGGGGGCAGAGTCGGAGACTACTTTGGCAAGCGTTAAAGTCTTGAATTTGACCAACGGGATGACATGCGCCCTTTTGAGTTGGTTATAGACCAAGCACGCCACTGCGTTCTGGATCATCTGAAGGGATTTCACTGTGCAGGCTGGGAGACCCGTCACTGAGCACAGATTAGTCTCAAAGGCGGACCAACGTGCCTGTATCGTCGCCTTATCTAGCATAACACATCCACTCTGACTTCCATTGTGTTAAAAGAGTGGTACAATACAAGTTCAGTGGATTTATAGAGAATAATTAATAATATCTGAAATAATGAAACTCAGCAACAAGCCCACATTTTGGATAGATGACCCTCACATACAGAATGATATGTGGTATTTTTTTTTTTTTTTTTTTAATCCTGTTAACTGTCCACATGAAATGAGAAGACAAAAATGGCCTTTTTGAAAATCAAGCCCAATTAAAAAGAAATGCTCTGACAATATGATAATGATTACAATCAAAGTTAATGCATGGACATGACCTTATTGTCCATATATGAGTGGGGAAAAAATCTGATGAGTCACACACTTTTTGAATGAGAAGCCCTCAAAGGTGATGATGTCTTTTCACATAATGAATTTATAGCCATTTTCATAGCTTTGCAAAGGAGAAATTATACAAGATACCTCTGATCTGATTGGATTCTTTAATTCAACAGGAAAATGTGCTTCTATTCACATTGGCCCTTTCCGAAACGGATCCCTACTCACTTCGACTCGGTTAGCGAGTGAACTTCCTTTTCAAGTCCACTCGTGGGTGCGGAGAACACTCGCATTTGAAGGGTTAGGGGGTTAAAACAGCGCTACATTTCGGATGCGCTTGAAGGGAGAAGGAAGTTGACGTCATATTCGTTTTCATAGAAATTATGAAGCCAATATATATTAAATCGCCAATTAAGCTGTTCTGGACACCCCTATGTATTAGGATATACATCCCTCTTCTCTCCTTTCATTACTATGAGTGAGGAGTTGCATTTTATGCTTTATTTAACATCAAATTATAAAAGTGCTGTAAATGCGACCTGCACATGTGTTCAAATATTACAGCCTACTTCTGTACGATCTTGCACATTTTACTGAGTATCAAACTGAACATGAGTTGTTACAATGTAGCTTAAATCACGCTTTTGTCTGTAAATGCCGTCATACGGACCAAAAAACAACTGGCAGGGAGATTCACGAGCTGCACGAACACTTGAAAACAGTTGCACCTGCGTTTCAAGTCAGCATCGATGCTGACTTGCTCCTGGAGGCGTGGTAGCCCCTCTCCCTAGACACTTCACTCGACTCAAAATTCGTTTCGGATGATACTTAATGTGGCGGACCCTCGCGTGAACGCGCAAACAAAGTGGAAGTGTGTAGTGTTAGGATTTAGGGGCTGGTTTCGGAAAGGGCCATAGTTTCACTAACGTGTGTGAAATACCAAAGGAGCCAATACATGCAAGTTGAACAAAAAGGATTGTTCACCACAATGCTAAAATGGCTTAGGGCTGTAGTTTTTTAACCATTAGTGATAGAGATATACTATTTAAGATGTATGCATATGTTTAGTCTACAAACACCTGTGATTTTTTTCAGATTTTTTTGAAGAGGGTAGCACTTTCCAAATGTAGCTGAAATTGGGTGAGTTCACACGGAATTACCTTCTATCCTGTAGCTTACAGTGTCTTCTTTTCACCCCGCCGCCTTATGTTGATAATGTTGAAATATTTGCTTTTCTTTTTATTCATAAAATAGAAACCTTTACTAGGCTTTCACTGTACCATTTCAGTAACCTATTCAGATCTAGGATGTAGGCCTAAATGATCCTTGATTAGGCCTAAATGATCCTTGATAGGCCTAAATCAGGGGTCTCAAACTTGCGGCCCGCGAGACGATATTTTGCGGCCCCCTGCCTGAAGTCGAAGCTTAAAGAGTCACTTCACCCCATAACTCCACCCACTTCACATTTCTGAAAACGGCTTTGAAAATGGGTGAGACGTTCTGAAATTTGGAGAGAGCGTGCAGCACTGCTGCAACCAATCAACCATGGTGATTTCGTGTCAATCTGGGAATGAGTGCTGCAGACATGGCTTATCACAGGTAGGCTAATCAGGGCAGCAGGTGTTGGGGCGTTTCAGTCCTAATTTGTAACCGACCCGGTGACGTAGTGTCGGACTAGAAGTGCAGGACAACGTCAGCATTCCAATAGTATTTTGGACCAACATGCCATGGCATGTTTTCAAACGGTAGTATGCGCGAGAGAGCAATATCTCCAATACAAAATCAGACGAAATGTTACTTTTGTCGAGAAACACGATTTTTGTCAATATTAACCCTACAGTTCACCACCTATGAGTATTTTCAATCAATCAACAGCTCAAAAAACCTATTTTAGGGTGCAGTGACCCTTTAATGTTAGTGCGGCCCGCGCAGATGCATCTGGGCATTTTATATTTTGTAACAATCGTGGGCTGGGCTCTATGGCTGCGCTACCATAGCTCAGGCTCGTGACAACAACACGAATTAGCAATTGTTTACTTGCAACATGTTCCAGCCCGCAACTTTCTGTCAAAATAAGTCGCCCCTTGAGGGTATTTTTTATGCGATAAACGACACGGGTTAAAACAGACGGGAGGTACGGCGACAAATCTCATTTGTAGCCTAGACTCCACCTGCTAGACATCAGGTGTTTCGATTCAAGTAACGTTTTCACGAACTAGCCCCCTCATTACAAACTACACGCAGGAGACGTGCGGTTTGTAATGACGCGGAAGCGATGCATGCAGGCCATAGTTTTGCACAAACTGAAGCAGAAATACATCAAATGTTGAAACAAAAAATCACGTTTGATGAGGCCTTGGGTCTGTTATTCACATATCTGATTCTGAAGTATGTCTGCCTTTTGGAGATTATGATCGATAATTGACAGTGATCTGGGTGCGTCTGTGAAGGTGCGTCTTTTGAGTGAACGACAGTGTTTTCTAAGCGGCTACCATGCTTCGACCCTCTGCCCAACATAAATGGAGGTGCCAGTGGTAATTCAGATGATAGTGTCCTGGACCCCGTACAGACAGCTGAAAATCTACAAAGTCACTTGTGACAGGCACTGATTTGACCAGGCTATTTCATTGTAGGCTATACAAAAGCTTTGTGTTAGTATCCTAGTAGGCGTAGCCATAGTTTACTGTTGTTGGTTTACATTTTACTGTTTTGCTGTTAATTTCTTATGTAGGGGAAAGGACAACAAAAGTAAAGTAAAACTGCTCAAATATGTTCAACATTCAGTATTTACTGAGAGGTGCATAATTTGAGGTAGTTGTCATCCAGACATCTGCGGCCCCCCAACCTATGCGGCCCCCCAACCAGTTGATGTTGGTTACAGTGGCCCCCAGCTCATTTGAGTTTGAGACCCCTGGCCTAAATGATCCTTAGGCTACTCCTTGCTTGTCCCCCTCTGATAAAAAAGCTCTGTGCATTTTAGTGGTTGTGTTTTGGCCCTGGTCTCTGCACATCTGAACACAAATTGGGGAAATCTGCTCAGAAGAAGACAATCAGTAGGCAAGGAATTCTGCAAGCAAAATAGTAATAATCAATCTTATGTTTTCATAAAAACCGTTCGGCATTGTCTGTTTTTTTTTCACATCCAGTCCAGTTGGGGGCGATAATTCACATCCAGGTTCGAGTCTCAATTGTTATTATACTCTAAAGAAGGAGTTAGTGGTGATGTTGGTGATGTTTGCAGAAGTCGTTGAAAACTAACAAATGCTTGCGCAATTAATTAAATCGCGGTATTTGTTTTTGTGTGGGGTTCGGAACTGAAGCTGGGAGACGTCACGAGCAGCAGCCTTTTTTGCCGCGATACACCGGGAGAAACGTTAAAGCGAAGGTGAGCTGGCCTTCCGTGGGAGAAAGTGACTAAAGGGACATGTTTTAGCCTTTACTGTCAATGGTTTCAGCAAACTAGGGCAACTGTAAGGTAGGCTATCCTACGTTTTGCCGCATCAAACCGCTGGACAATATACTAATGATAACATAAGAAACCACCCAAAGCTTGAATGTTTCCTGTGTTTAAACCATGGTTGAAACAATAAGGTGCGTGTCGGCCAGAACACCGACAGAGGAGCTACACATGGACAATTATACTAATGACAACAAATATAAGAAACCACCCAAAGCTTGAATGTTTCCTGTGTTGAAACGTGCGTGTCGGCCAGAACACCGACAGAGGAGCTACACATGGCGCGCAACTCCCATCCAGGACGCGTAAAATTCATTTAAGGCTGGGATTATACTTGCCGTTAGACCAAACGTAAGCGTATGCGACCGTGTGCGACCTGCTGTGTCCTGTGTACAGACTCGCTGCAGCATTACGCACCTTACTGGAGGTCTTCACCAGGGGGAGACTAGTAGCCTAATATCAGATGTGGATGTGGCCATGTGCCATTGTTTACTCTCATGATTGCCCCCAGCTTTGATGTCGATAATGCATCTTGCAGTCACTTTCTTTTGGCAATGATCGCCCCCTACTTTCTTGTCAGTATTGCATCTCGCGGACGCGTCGTGGTCGCTTGCGACGACGTGCACGACCGACGCACCAAACTACCGCAAAATACGCGAGGCAGCCATGATGCGTACACGAACGCGTTGTCTACAGCAAGTCTAAACGTGCCTTTAGAAGGATGGTCTATTTTTTTCGAATGTACGTACGCGCCGCCGTCACGTCAGGTGTGGCTGCTTCCATTGATTATAGTGGAAGCGCAGACGGGTTGCGAGCTGAATGCTTCAGTTACGCGCCTGCTCATTAGGTGTTGTGCATTTTATGTCTAAAGTATGACCTTTTGTCCAGATTTTCTTGAGATTGGAAACGTCATTTTCAGACCTTTGATATGAGGCCAGGCAAACTCGAAACAAATTTCACAAATTTTCAGAGGTAAAATATTTCTGCAATTTGATGCCATCAACACATTTTAAAAAAAAGTTGGACCAGGGGCACGAACGGCTCTTTTGGACCTCGGCACCGCATTAAAACCAGACCTGTCTCTGTATAGAACATTATTGTATCAGCTCAGGAAAACTTTTAATAATAATAATGACAATACGTTTTATTTAAAGCGCCTTTCATGACACCCAAGCTCACTTTACAAGGCTGTAAAATCATCACATTGAAAATAATAATAATAATAAAAAAAAAAAACAATTTTAGAACCATTTTCAATTTCCACGATATCAAGACTGGTGCAAAAGTTGCAGAATTATTAGAAGTCTAAAGCAACAATTGCAGCATTTAGTGCATAATAGTAATAACAGCAACAGCAGCAGCTCCTTTGCAATACCTGCCTTCAAATCATTTCTGCTGACTCCCACATTTTCCAACCATCTCCCCCATAAGGTAAAGGCAAGGTAAATGTATTTATATAGCGCCTTTAACGTGCACAGAGTGCAACCCAAAGCGCGTTACATAAAGACAGAGACAGTGCCGGACGGAGTGGCGTAGTCGCCAGCGTACCCGTGACAACACATGAACAAACAAATTTACGAAATAACAATGACACAAGACAAAAACATGACAAGGTAACAACAAAGACAAGACATGTCAGATGGAGTGGCGTAATCGCCAGCGTACCCATCTAACAGTAGACATACAAAACAGACATAAAACAAACAATTAATAATTAATGATAAAATAAATAATAAAAAAAGAAAGAAATAAAGAAGAAGTCTGTGTTATAAGTCCAACTCATTCCAATGGCAGGTGTAGCCTAGCTATGTCTTCAGACCAACCCGGAGGATTTAACGTTAGTGCTAGTCCTTGTAGGGTGCAGCCTGGATAGGCCTATCACTGAGGTCCTTGTAGGGTGCAGCCTGGATAGGCCTATCACTGAGGTCCTTGTAGGGTGCAGCCTGGATAGGCCTATCACTGAGGTCCTTGTAGGGTGCAGCCTGGATAGGCCTCTCACTGAGGTCCTTGTAGGGTGCAGCCTGGATAGGCCTATCACTGAGGTCCTTGTAGGGTGCAGCCTGGATAGGCCTCTCACTGAGGTCCTTGTAGGGTGCAGCCTGGATAGGCCTCTCACTGAGGTCGTGGGGCAATCTTGCAGATCAGCAACTTGGCCATCATGCTTGTTTGTGGTGGGTGTGGTTGCTAACATGCTATAATTTATTAAATATTTTTTTAAATAATGATAATTTTTAAAAAATAATTATTTATTGTAAAGTGTTTGTGTACTTGGGTGCTTGAGAAGAGCTTGTGTTTGAATGTCTCTCTTTATCTCTTTCAGTTTTAGGGGACGAGAGATAAACTCCAAAATGGCTCCGGCCCTCGACTCTGAGACGGACCAGTCTTCATCAGATCCAGAACCAGACCAGGCCCCATCAGATCCAAAACCAGACCAGGCCCCATCAGATTCAGAACCAGACCAGGCCCCATCAGATTCAGAACCAGACCAGGCCCCATCAGATTCAGAACCAGACCAGGCCCCATCAGATTCAGAACCAGACCAGGCCCCATCAGATTCAGAACCAGACGAGTCTGATCCAGAACCGGTCCTGTCCCCATCAGACCCAGAGCCGGTCCTGTCCCCTGCGGACCTGGCCCGTCTGTGCCGGGTAAGGAAGGTGTCGGTGGTGCTGGTGGACTGCTGTAGAACTGCAGAACAGCCGCTGAAGATCGAGGAGAACACGCCAGATGGAGAACAGACCAAGACCCGTAAGAACACACACACACACACACACACATTTTACAGGTGTTCTTCTCTCCCAGGAGCGCGTCTGTCTTTTCATTGGTGTGTGTGTGTGCGCGGAAGCTGTGTTTTCTTCTCTCCCAGGAGATCTCAGGAGTTTTTTTTTGTGTGTAAGATGTGTGTTCTTCTCTCCCAGGAGGTGTGTGTGTGTGTGTGTGTGTGTGTGTGTGTGTGTGTTCTTCTCTCCCAGGAGGTGTGTGTGTATGTGTGTGTGTGTGTGTGTGTGTGTGTGTAAGATGTGTGTTCTTCTCTCCCAGGAGGTGTGTGTGTGTGTGTGTAAGCTGTGTGTTCTTCTCTCCCAGGAGGTGTGTGTGTAAGATGTGTGTGTTCTTCTCTCCCAGGAGTGTGTCCGTCCTACTGCTCCCATTGTGGGAGGAGCTTCCGGAGCGCCAGGAATCTGAGATCCCACCAGCGCGCTCACGTCCGCCAGAGGCTGCTCTTCTGCACACGCTGCGGGAGGAGCTTCCTGACCGGCGGGAAGCTGAAAGAGAAACGCTACAAGTGCACTCGCTGTGGAGAGACCTTCCCCGAGAGAGCTGCACTGCAGCAGCACAAGGCCACTCACACACCACACACGTGCTCGCACTGTGCCAAGGTGTTCTCCTTCAGCGGGGACCTCAAAAGGCACCTGCGGATCCACACAGGTGAGAGGCCGTACACCTGCGACCAGTGTGACAAGAGCTTCATCGACACGGGAAAGCTGAAAAAACACCTGCGGACTCACTCGGGAGAGAGACCATTCCGCTGCGACCGGTGCCACAAGAGCTTCGTCGTCAACGGCGACCTCGTCAGACACACGCGCATCCACACGGGAGAGAGACCGTACAGCTGCACGCTGTGTGACGGGAATTTCATCGACGCAGGAAAACTCAAGAAACACCAGCGCACGCACTCAGGAGAGAGACCTCACCGCTGCGAGGAGTGCGGCAAGAGCTTCGCTCGGTCGGACACGCTCAAGAAACACCAGCAGGCCCACAGCGGCGGAAAGAAACCATACCTGTGCACGCACTGCGGCAGGGGCTTCGTGTCGATGTCCAGCCTGAAGCTCCACCAGAAGACTCACGACGGGGAGAGACCGTACGTCTGCACCCAGTGCGGCACGGGCTTCAGCAAGGAGGACAGCCTCCGCAAGCACGTGCGCTCACACACCGGCGAGAAGCCGTACGTGTGCGACGAGTGCGGCCGGCGCTTCAGCCGCAAGGACAGCCTCGCGCTGCACCAGCGCACGCACACGGGGGAGAAACCGTACCGCTGCACCGTGTGCAGCAAGAGCTTCGCCCAGACGGGCACGCTCGCCTCGCACCTGCGCACACACACGGGCGTCAGGCTGCACCACTGCAGCCAGTGTGACAAGGGCTTCACCAGAGAGACCTACCTCAGGCAACACCAGCGCACTCACTTTCACATATGAGTCTACACACACACACACACACACAAGTTTAGTTATATCTCCTGTTTATAGCGTCACTAGCCCTTTTCTGACTGCACAGCTAGCCGGCGATTGTCCAAATTGTTCTCACTGATAGCTGGCTAATTGACGAGGTGTTTTACGCTGGCAATTGTCCTCCTCTGGGGGTACACATATCGCCGGCTTTCAGTCAGAAAAGGGCTACTGTTAAAGGGATAGTTCGGATTTTAAGACACGAAGTTGTATGGGTTCCCTGTCAGCAACGTAGTGCATCAGCACTGACTTACCCCCGACAGCGTCCTGTGAGCCGAGATCCAGCCGGTTTTAGATCGTTTTTGATGCTGAAGAAAGTAGTCCGGCAAGTTTCTGGGGTCACGAAAGTAAAGTGTTTTTCTTCTCAAAACCATATGCGTTCAACAGAGTGATATATTTGCACCACAAAAACGTTGTCCAGGAAAAATTCAAACCTCGTTATCACTTACTTATTTTTCGCGATTCCTATCACTGCGCGCTACTGACAGCTGGACAACGTTTTTGTGGTGCAAATATATCACTCTGTTGAACGCATATGGTTTTGAGAAGAAAAACACTTTACTTTCGTGACCCCAGAAACTTGCTGAAGAAAATAGTCCGGCATCAAAAACGATCAAAAACCGGCTGGATCTCGGCTCACAGGACGCTGTCGGGGGTAAGTCAGTGCTGATGCACTACGTTGCTGACAGGGAACCCATACAACTTTGTGTCTTAAAATCCGAACTATCCCTTTAACATCACTAATAACAAGAGAAGCTCAGTAACAATGATCCACAAACGCACATAAGTGACACAACCCCATTTCAAGTATCAGTGCTGAATTTGTACTGGTGTTCAAATGAGTCTTGTGTTGATATGAGAGATCTACTTTTGTCTTAAATAAAATTCAGGATTTTGATTGTTGTGAGATTCAACCACTTTGAATTCTTCAGTTATTTAGTTACTTAGGCTACTTGCAAAAGAAGCATAGCACTTGCATATCCGCCGTATCGTCCAACAGAGTGGACTCTTGTTCTCCGAAGTCCTCACTGTGTAGTGCAGGGGAGCGGGGGTTGGGATCAGTCAATTGCTTAAAGCAACACTAAAGAGTTTTTTGTACCTTGAAATAATGTTTCCAAAATCATTCCAGCGGTTCATCAACTCGTAACAGGGTGAACGGCACTTCTGCTTTGACATCGCGGCCCGCTATCAGCTATAACCGCACTATGTAACTTTACCAGATCGGGTAGCGTGTCTGTAGTTTGATGATATGAGACAAGAAACTACAAATTTCACTTGCTTTGATGTCGCAATACATCATACTTTCATAAAATCATGCAACATACTCTTGTCTGTGGACATTGTTATTTGCTGGATAAACAAATAGCGTGTGTGCGACAGAGGAAAAGTGCTTTAGTGTTGCTTTAATGGCCCTATTGTGATGTCATAATCGCCAGTGTTAAATCTATGAGGAACATTTGAATAGTTTAAAAAGTATAAAAAGTTACAAAGATGGAAAAATACCTAGCAGCTATGTCCTTTAGAAGACCTATGTTACAAAGTTTGAATGAAGTTTCTAAGTTGAAAGGTTCAAGCTTAATTGTGCTCAGAAAAAGTGGTAAGCGGAACAATCATACGAAATTTAGGAAGAACAGTACGGTGTGTTTTCATGCACTGTTATAATAATAATAATAATAATAATAATAATAATAAAAATAAAAATGCACTTTATTTGTATAGCGCCTTTCATACACAGAATACAGCTGAAAGTGCTGTACGTTTGGAACATGCATGTCAATTGATCAATATAAATTCACGTAATATTTTGAAACATGTCAGGTGTTTACAGAATGTGTGTGCAGGATTAGGCTACTTCCTCTGTGTCATTAATTTCAACTTCCTGTTGTGGATTCTGCTCGTGCTGGGAAGAAGGGGGGTTCTCGTCTCCAGAGACCTTTAGAAACTGGGAAGAGGTGAAAGGGTAGACATTACATAATATGAAGCATTTTGCAATACATTGTTAAAAATGATCATCAAATCAGTGTGCAATTGAGCCTCCATTTAAATTGGTATCATTAATTTAATTGCCATTATTACAGATCACATTCAGAAGCCCAAAGTTGTCAGCTTACTTTTGAATACTTGTGTTCTCTGTAATCCTTCCGTTGAGGAAAGCAATTTAGCACAACCAAATCACACAACAACGTGACCTGCAGGTCAAAAGAAATTAAAACAAACTCATAGAAACATTTACAACTGCCAGATGGCTGGGAATATATTGTCAATTGCGGCATGCAGTCTCTCTCTCACTCTCTCTCTCTCTGTGTGTGTGTGTGTGTGTGTGTGTGTGTGTGTGTGTGTGTGTGTGTGTGTGTGTGTGTGTGTGTGTGTGTGTGTGTGTGCACACACATGTGTCTATGCGCTTCAATACTTACTAAGCCTAGGAGACCCAAACCAGCCCCTACGTTGCTCAGTGTTGGAATAATGCTAAATTTGCCAGCCTGGAATAAAATTAGAGATTAAATTGTGTTATAGAACACATCATCCAATTGATGATTCTAATCTGTAGTGATCGCTACCACAGCAAAGCCCTCTTACCTGTCCAAACACCATGATGTCAAAGCGAATTCCATATGCTTTGATTAATGTTCTGGTCTTCTGGCGGCCCGTATTGTTATATTCTGCGTACCTGTGGAAGAGCACCAGCTAAATCAGGTGTGAAATGTGGGCGACATCACCATTGAATTCACACATTCTGGAGCCCATACCTGAAATTATATCCTGTTTTAACTGGCCCTCCACTGGAATGATATCTATCTGGGAGTCCACTGGAATTATATCCTATTAAACTGTATTTGTCAATACGCCGGAATTTGTATTGTGGTACACACAAACTCTCGTCCTTGTCCAGATCACAGTCCCATCTGATCTGGAATCCCATCACTCCGCCCTGAGGAGACGGAGGTTACTTATGAAAGGCATTCATTTATAATCTGCTCACAAAAGTGCTTGTGCAAAAAATTAAAATTAATATTAGAACATTGCAGACCTCAGTAAGACTGTGGAATCCATGCCACTCAATGTTGTTATAGGGAAGATAAACAAACTGAAGAAACACTGAACTCAAAAGTAGTAATAGGTTGAAAAGGCACTTGCTATGACAGTGGCGTGGTTATACACTGTATAAAATATCTTCAAATGAAAGACAGAAGTGATAATGATACTGCTCTTTCATTTTTGCTTCACTTCTGTCTGAAAGATGAGCTTGAGCTTCCCATTCAGTACACTAGCTGTGCATCAGTGTGAATGAATAGAATAGAATAGAATATATACTTTTTTGATCCCATGAGGGAAATTCAGTTCTCTGCATTTAACCCAATTTAACCGAATTAGTGAACACACAGCACACAGTGAACACACAGTGAGGTGAATCACACAACCCAGAGCAGTGAGCTGCCTGCCCAACCAGCGGCGCTCGGGGAGCAGTGAGGGGTTAGGTGCCTTGCTCAAGGGCACTTCAGCCGTGGTGGACTGGTCGGGGATCTAACCGGCAACCCTCCGGTTACAAGCCCGAAGCCCTAACCAGTACACCACAGCTGCCCAACAAATGCTTATGATATTTGGCGGATGCTTTTGTCCAAAGCAAATTTAATAGCCACTTCTCAACCCCCACCATATGGATGACTCCCTCCCTTCTTGTCCCAGACCTAGACTTTCCAAATCCCTTAATTCCTAACGTTACATGAATGGCCATGGTCTGGAAGTCCTCTCCGGCCTCTTGCACAATGTCCTTGAGCCTGAAGTTGGGGCAACTGGGGTCGGTAGAGCGGTTAAAGACACAGCGCTCCAAATAGTGCTTGTCTACATGTGGCAGGATGTTCCTTCTGCAAACGCAAATACAACATGATGCTGATCACATGCTTAATACCGTATGAACGCCTTAGTGGTTGAATAATTAGGTTCCTTAAATAGAAAACATTGAAACATTTATTTACCAAACCAAGTCTAGATGCATCATCAGATTCAGGACATATTCAAACTACTAATATTCATTTCTGAAGAGACAAAACACTGGCTATTGTTGGCTCATCTCCACAAACACCCAACTAAGTGTCACCAAGAGCAACATGTGTTTCCCCTCTAGAGCTCTCTGTAGAACAAGCTTCTTAAAGTAAGTAAAATGACCTACTTGATGAAGTCGAACTTTCGAAATCGGATGTTATTCCTCACCAGCACTGTTAGATTTTCTGTGCCTGTTAACACTGGAGGACTAAAGATGAAAATATAGCCATCGGGTTTAAAACATGATATCAACACAAGCACAACAAACTGCTCACTTCACCTGCCCTTCTGACTAAACAAAAGACTTCACATTAACTGATCTGTCCTCCATATGCATACCCTCCATCACACAAACAGACCATCACACAGACTTACTCGGGTGCTTTATCGTCTATTTCCAAAGGACACCAGGCAAAGATCTCACACGTTTTAACTGTGTCACTGAAGTTGACACATTTACCTGTCTGCACACCTACAGAAAGTAAGGAGCCACAACAAATGACTCTGTAAAGGTTACCATACACCACACATGATAGAAGCTCACTCATAATATTCTGCCATGAATGAAAATGATCTGTCTCGCTCACCATTGCTTCGTGAACTTATTATTCCAGCTGTGCAGCTCTCGTCAGAGGAGCAAATAGTGACCTCGTTTGGAATCTGAGAGGACAGAGTAGCCACCTTAGCTGCACACAAACTATAAGCCAATGATCTGTTATGACAACTCAAACAAATAAATCCATATACATTTATTAGTGAATGTAAAGACAATGGATACTCATTGACGTGGTTCATGCTCTGCTATTGGTCCACTGCAAGTAACACATGACTGGCAATTGGCCTTCATCTATGAACAGCTGTTTATATTTTTCTTGACTTCCCTGGTGTACTCTCCTACCACTCCCCTAAAATAAGCTATAGAGGTGTCTGGTGTACTCTCCGATCCACTCCACTAAAATAAGCTATAGAGGCGCCTGGTGTACTCTCCTACCACTCCCCTAAAATAAGCTAGAGGTGCCTGGTGTACTCTCCTACCACTCCACTAAAATAAGCTATAGAGGCGCCTGGTGTACTCTCCTACCACTCCCCTAAAATAAGCTATAGAGGCGCCTGGTGTACTCTCCTACCACTCCCCTAAAATAAGCTATAGAGGCGCCTGCCTGGTGTACTCTCCTACCACTCCCCTAAAATAAGCTATAGAGGCACCTGGTGTACTCTCCGATCCACTCCACTAAAATAAGCTATAGAGGCACCTGGTGTACTCTCCGATCCACTCCACTAAAATAAGCTATAGAGGCGCCTGGTGTACTCTCCTACCACTCCCCTAAAATAAGCTATAGAGGCGCCTGCCTGGTGTACTCTCCTACCACTCCCCTAAAATAAGCTATAGAGGCACCTGGTGTACTCTCCTACCACTCCCCTAAAATAAGCTATAGAGGTGCCTGGTGTACTCTCCTACCACTCCCCTAAAATAAGCTAGAGGCGCCTGGTGTACTCTCCTACCACTCCCCTAAAATAAGCTATAGAGGTGTCTGGTGTACTCTCCTACCACTCCACTAAAATAAGCTACAGAGGCGCCTGGTGTACTCTCCTACCACTCCATTAAAATAAGCTATAGAGGCGCCTGGTGTACTCTCCTACCACTCCCCTAAAATAAGCTATAAAGGGGCCTGGTGGTTCTGGGCTCCCCAAGCTACCTGTCGCTTGGCGCCCCCCTCTGAGCTTCCCAGAGGCTGAGGCAGTACTACATTTAAACACTATAGACGTCTGAAGTTCGCCTACAAAAAAAGCCCCCATCTTTGCCCAAATAAGGAGATCCGGTATCTTGAGATTTTTTCTATGGGAAAATAACATTGAATTTTCGCACCTGTTAAACTCTCATGGGGAGGCAGAAATTGGAAATGATTCAGATTCAAGATTCAGTGGATACTGTGATCTTCAGTAGGTGAAGATGGCACACTTTGATCTTTGCTATACCCCAGAGCTAACTTACAATGCAACTTGCCACAGGCAGTTAGCTTCAATTAACACCCGGAACTCCTTATATGGGCAAAGATGGCAGCTTTGGGATCCCATTTGTAGGCGAACTTCAGAGGTCTATTGTTGTCGTGAGGCATTCCATCCTATGAATTTAATAGAAAGTAAATCATGCATGATTAAAGGGATATTCCGCCATTTTTGGAAATACGCTCATTTTCCACCTTCCCTCGAGCAAAACAATTGATATTTACCTTGTTCCCGTTCATCCAGCCATTCTGTGAGTCTGGCGATACAACTTTTAGCTTCAGCCTAGCATAGATCATTGAATCGGATTAGACCATTAGCTTCTCGCCTGCTAGCTTCATGTTTAAAAGTGACTAAGACTTCTGGTAATTTTCCCATTTAAAACGTGTCTCCTCTCAAGTTAGAAAGTGCAATAAGACCAACTGAAAATGAAACCTGGCGTTTTTCTAGGCTGATTTGACATGGAACTACACTCTCATCTGGCGTAATAATCAAGGCAACTTGCAGCTACTGGCACTACTACTGCTTGTTGTCTATGGGGACTATTTTCAGATGCTGCGTAAGATATCACTGCGCCTATGGTACGTTTGCAAGTTGCCTTGATTATTACGCCAGATGAGAGTGTAGTTCCATGTCAAATCAGCCTAGAAAAACGCCAGGTTTCATTTTCAGTTGGTCTTATTGCACTTTCTAACTTGAGAGGAGACACGTTTTAAATGGGAAAATTACCAGAAATCTTAGTCACTCTTAAACATGAAGCTAGCAGGCGAGAAGCTAATGGTCTAATCCGATTCAATGATCTATGCTAGGCTGAAGCTAAAAGTTGTATCGCCAGACTCACAGAATGGCTGGATGAACGGGAACAAGGTAAATATCGATTGTTTTGCTCGAGGGGAGGTGGAAAATGAGCGTATTTCCAAAAATGGCGGAATATCCCTTTAAAAAATAACTCAATTTAGGCTACTTGACCTAAATGTCCATTACAGCACAATGCACGTTCAGTGAATTAATCAATTGTCTCGCAATAAACAGCAGCTGGAAATCCCGACACTCTTTCAGCTACATGACACTTCATAGTGAACCATCACACTCTTTCAGCTACATGACACGTCATAGTGAACCATCACACTCTTTCAGCTACATGACACTTCATAGTGAACCATCACACTCTTTCAGCTACATGACACTTCATAGTGAACCATCAAATACCCCCCAGATTACGTCCGACGCCCCTTGTGTACTTACATCATGTTCATCAAGCTAGCTGGACAACATTTTAATATTCAAAACGGTCATCTCTGCTATTACAGTACCTCTGCACATTTGGTCTCTGTT
>NC_085015.1:1462290-1464790 GCF_963854185.1 Sardina pilchardus | reverse complement strand
ACATGCCTGTTATCTCATAACTGCTGTAATTGAGACAGCAATTCAAAAACAAACAAAAAATGTGTCAATGTGTTTAGCTGTGAGTTTGTTTCTTCACATTTGGTGCTAACTGCACAGTCTGTCATGTTACATTAATTGGCTGTCTCAGTGTTTCTTCACATTTGGTATTAACCCCACTGTATGTCATTCTTTAGCAGAAATAAGTTTATGGAACTGTGTACTGTTGGTTATTTTGAACTAAGCACACGCTTAACTTACTTTCCGTGCACTGATCAGACTACAATAAACTGAATTCTACATGGCTTACTGATTAATAAAAGTTTAAGTATATCTAGTGTATACTTGGTACTTGCACGTACATATACTTCATACAAGTAGTAATAAGTTATAATAAGCTTTATCTGTACAGCACCTTTCATACACAGGCACATTTGCTCAAGGGCTACTACCTGGTTACTACTGCATGCTAGCCCAGTTCCTTAGCCACTGCACTACTACTGCTCGCTAGCCCAGTTCCTAGCACTACACTACTACTGCACGCTAGCCCAGTTCATTAAGCACTACACTACTACTGCACGCTAGCCCAGTTCATTAAGCACTACACTACTACTGCACGCTAGCCCAGTTCCTTATCCACTACACTACACTGCACTACTACTGCACGCTAGCCCAGTTCCTAGCACTACACTACTACTGCACGCTAGCCCAGTTCATTAAGCACTACACTACTACTACACACTAGCCCAGTTCCTTAGCCACTACACTACTACTGCACCCTAGTCCAGTTCCTTAGCCACTACACTACTACTGCACGCTAGCCCAGTTCCTTAGCCACTACACTACTACTGCACGCTAGCCCAGTTCTTTAGCCACTACACTACTACTGCACGCTAGCCCAGCTCCTTAGCCACTACACTACTACTGCACGCTAGCCCAGCTCCTTAGCCACTACACTACTACTGCACGCTAGCCCAGTTCCTTAGCCACTAAACTACTACTGCACACTAGCCCAGTTCTTTAGCCACTACACTACTACTGCACACTAGCCCAGTTCCTTAGCCACTACACTACTACTGCACGCTAGCCCAGTTCTTTAGCCACTACACTACTACTGCATGCTAGCCCAGCTCCTTAGCCACTAGGGCTACCACTGTGCCACCGCCTCTCAGTAACTCAGTACAGATGAACTGCTGAGCTCTGCTAGCAGCCCTGCCCTCCGGGGTCATCCCTATGTTCCCAGGGTCCTATGTTCCCCGGTTTTCCCCACAAGGGTCCTATGCTCCCCGGTTGCAATACATACCGGGGAACATAGGACCCTATTTGGGAAAAGCGGGAAACATAGGACCCTTTTAATAATTTAAGAAAAAAAGGGTCCTATGCTCCCCGGTCCCATTCAAAATGGGGAACATACACTGTAGGACCCGGGGAACATAGGTACGCTCCCTGCCCTCCTGCCTGCCCCATATCAGCAGCCCTTCCTGCGCTTGACGGATGGCTGGTTGATTATTTACACAACGGCTGACATCACTGGCAGGCCCTTCACTAGCGCCTGAGTAATGGCAGGACGTGCACACACACACACACACACACACACACACACACACACACACACACACACACACACACACACACACACACAGGGGTGCGGTCGGCGGCGCAGATAACACACACACTGCTCAGAGTGGTCACTAGTACAGTGCACACACACACACACACACACACACACACAGGGGTGCGGTCGGCGGCGCAGATAACACACTGCTCAGAGTGGTCACTAGTACAGTGGTAACTCGGGCTCTTGAGCAGGCTGGTCACTCAAACACTCTACAGAAGAATGTAAGCGAATATTTGTCTTAGATTCCAGCATGTGCAGTGAGAGTTGTTTGCACGTCTGCTGTTCGTTAGAGACGTTGTCAGAGCCAAGCAGGTTACTGTGTTGCCTGTTAGTCCGAGAGCTGACACTCCCTTTTCTAGCCTGAAGGGGGCGTAAACTCAGCAGATTCACCAATTCAGCAGATGAAAGCAGATATGGTGTGTGTGTGTGTGTGTGTGTGTGTGTGTGTGTGTGTGTGTGTGTGTGTGTGTGTGTGTGTGTGTGTGTGTGTGTGTGTGTGTGTGTGTGTGTGTGTGTGTGTGTGTGTGCTGGTCTTCAGGGTTACCCTCAGCTCCTGTGTTTAAACAACCTGTTATCTGTCTGTGACGTGTGTTGATGCTGTGTATTATCTGCTTGTGCTGCATTAATTTGCATTGGCCGTTCCTAAGATGGAAAACATTCCTCTGTGTTGCATTAAAGGGATAGTTCGGGTTTTAAGACACGAAGTTATATGGGTTCCCTGTCAGCAACGTTGTGCATCAGCACTGACTTACCCCCCGACAGCGTCCTGTGAGCCGAGATCCAGCCGGTTTTTGATCGTTTTTGATGCCGGACTATTTTCTTCAGCAAGTTTCTGGGGTCACGAAAGTAAAGTGATTTTCTTCTCAAAACCATATGCGTTCAACA
>NC_085015.1:1437290-1447290 GCF_963854185.1 Sardina pilchardus | reverse complement strand
CGCTCTGCTCTGGCCACATAAGCAGCACGCAAAACGCTGCCAAAGAACAAAATAAGGCCTCACAGCAAAAACCTGTCCTGTCCCTTACAGACTTCTTTATGGTGTGTGTGTGTGTGTGTGTGTGTGTGTGGACTGAAATGTCAGTTTTTAATGAGACACTCATAAATATCAGAGCTGTTCTGAGAAACACACTAAAACTCTCTCTCTCTCTCTCACACACACACACACACACACACACTGAGAAACCAGACAGGAGATCCTGTCTATCAGGGCTGTAGGCAGATTATTAGGGCCAAACAGAGGACACAATGTGTCCTATTAACCAACACTATGAGCTATGAGAGGACCGTCTAGCACACACACAAACACACACACACACACACACACACACACACACACACACACACACACACACACACACACACACACACACACACACACACACACACACACACACACACACACAATGTGTCCTATTAACCAACACTATGAGAGGACCGTCTAGCACACACACAAACACACACACACACACACACACAATGTGTCCTATTAACCAACACTATGAGAGGACCGTCTAGCACGCACACACACAACACACACACTCTCACTCTCTCTCTCTCCTCTCTCTCTCTCTCTCTCTCTGTTTGACTCCATAAACAAATTTAATATAAACATTATCTCACCCTAACAGAACCATTTTGGTGAAACGGCAGACGCAGTTTCATTACTTTCCATTTTTCACACCCCACCACATATTTCTCTCAAAAAACAATGATTTTCATGTCATTATAGGCTAAAACAACCAGAAAAAGAAAGTTGCTCAAAATGTTCAAACATTTGAGTCTGAAGTTGCTGATGTTCATTAAAAGGAACACAAACAATCCTGTTGGGAAGTTATCTTATTTGTCTGTTTGTCATCTATAAATAAAGACTTTATTAGTCCACAGATGTGGAAATTTGTCTTTGGCTCCACAGGTAGTTGTTAAAACATAAATACAATAAATACATCAAAGACACAGTTAATAAATACACAGACAACTCACAGTCACAATACAGAAGCAGCAGAGTATACAAAATTGAAAAAGCCTATTTTGAATTTAGAAGTGTTATTGCAGTTGGTATGAATGATTTTTTGTAAATGTTTTTTGTTGCAGTTGCAGCTCTGAAACGTCTACCTGAGGGCATTTTAATGAACTCCCTAAACAAGGGATGCATAGAGTCAGAAACAATTTGTTGTGCTTTTTGTTTAACTTGTGTTTCATAGCACAGACCCAGCTGTTTCTGACCTTTCCCTATAATTTTACTTGCCATGTTCACAATTTTTGTTAATCTGTTCTTGTTCTTAGCCCCAAGGTTTCCATACCATGTATGCATATTAAACGTCAACACACTTTCTACACGGCTTCTATATACTGTCTCTAATATGGACTTGCTAACTTCATATGAGTCTAGCTTTCTGATTAAGTACATGCGCTGCATTGCTTTTTAAAAAATGTAATCAGTGTTCATTGTAAAACTTAACGTGCAATCAAAGAACGTTCCCAAATATTTAAATTCCTCCACTCTCTCTACTGGTTGTGCATTAATAATGACAGGTGAGTCCTGGAAGGTTGTTAGACCTAGCCATGACAAGCTCCTTGGTCTTTGTCTCATTAATGGAGAGATTACTGTCTTGGCACCATTTTGTGAGCTTCTCAATACACTGAAAGTAAATTGATTGATTTACTGCATTATTCCCTGCCTGCATAAGGACAACCAATGCCATATCATCTGCATATTTGTACAAATGACAGGTGGGGTTCATGATCTGCATTTCATTTGTGTATAGGGAGAACAGAACAGGTGACAATACGCAGCCTTGCGGCGCCCCTGAATTTAGTGTAACAGTGTCAGAGAAGAGGCCATTGTACCTCACTCTCTGTGGGCGATCTGTAAGAAACTCCTTTATCCACTGTACAATGTGTTTGTTGGTGTTGGTGTCACATAGTCTTTTAATGAGGGTATGCTTCTTCATACAATTAAATGCAGAACTAAAATCAATGAATAATATTCTGGCATAACTCTTGGGCTGTTGCAGGTGTTTACTGACAGTGTTCATAAGTGTCAGTGTTGCATCACCAGTACCCCGACCCTTCTTATATGCAAACTGGAGTGGGTCTAGATAATCATTGAGTGATGTTGAAAGATGATTTACTAAGACCCTCTCCATACATTTGCACAGAATACTGGTCAATGCAACAGGTCTAAAGTCATTGAGCTCTGTAGCTCTTGGCTTCTTAGGCACAGGGATGATGTTAGATATTTTCCATATCCTTGGAACAGCATGATTATTCAATAAGAGTTGAATCCGCTTCTCTGTGCATGTAATAATCCTGTCTGACACTGTTAGCCTCGCTTATCTTAAGTAACTGGAAGTGGGTTACACCATTAGCTTAGCTTAGCATAATTAACTGTAAGTGGGTTACACCATTAGCCTAGCTTAGCATAATTAACTGGAAGTGGGTTACACCATTAGCCTAGCTTAGCATAATTAACTGGAAATGGGTTATATCATTAGCCTAGTTTAGTATAATTGACTGGAAGTAGATTATACCACTTAGCCTATAGCTCCCTGTTAGCTCTAGGCAACCTGTAGGCAGGCAGGCAGTGTTAGCTTTAGGCTGCCTATAGGCAGACTGATTTTAGTTAACTGGAAGTGGGTTACACCAGTTAGGCTACAGCTAGCCTAGCGCTAACAGGGAGTTATAGTGAATATAGAAATATAGAGAAAGATACTGAGAGTGGAGTAGCAGGAGAGAGAGAGAGTAGAGTGTCCAAAGAGAGAGAGAGAGAGAGAGAGAGAGAGAGAGAGAGAGTAGAGAAAGAGATTCCATCAACCTCGCTAAAGGCTTGGTGACACTGTCAGAAAATACGTTTCTACTTTCGATTTCTGAAGTTGTAGGCTACAGGTGATGAAAGCACAGGTTGACAGAACCATCTTTTCGGCCTTGTTTTCTGACAAATGTTTTTTTTTTTTGCAACACAGCTTGATTTAGCTCGAGAGTTAGCCTGCCACCGACCAGGTTCATTCTGTGGCATAAATTCCCATAGTTACCAAGCTGGGATTCAGGTAAACCACACTTATGGAACGAAACTCTCTCTAAAATTAGCGAGGCTTATTGAAATGAGCCAAGTTTAGCCTTTAGCGAGGTTGATGGAATTACCCGCCTGCTCCTAAACCATCCTCAGTGCTCAAACCTAAACAATCCTCAATGCTCAATCCTGCTCCTTAACATCCTCAATGCTCAATCCTGCTCCTAAACAATCCTCAATGCTCAATCCTGCTCCTTAACATCCTCAATGCTCAATCCTGCTCCTAAACAATCCTCAATGCTCAATCCTGCTCCTTAACATCCTCAATGCTCAATCCTGCTCCTAAACAATCCTCAATGCTCAATCCTGCTCCTAAATAATCCTCAATGCCCAATCCTAAACCATCCTCAGTGCTCAAACCTAAACAATCCTCAATGCTCAATCCTGCTCCTTAACATCCTCAATGCTCAATCCTGCTCCTAAACAATCCTCAATGCTCAATCTTGTGTGTGTGTGTGTGTGTGTGTGTGTCTGAATGCTTCAATTGAGAGAGAGAATGAGCCAGTGAACAAATGAGAGGTTTAAATACATTAGCTGCTTTCAGACATAGGTGTGTGTGTGTGTGTGTGTGTGTGTGTGTGTGTGTGTGTCTGTATATGTGTGTGTGTGTGTGTAGCTGCTATCAGACCTAGGTGTGTGTGTGTGTGTGTGTGTAGCTGCTTTCAGACCAAGGTGTTAATGTTCTGCGGATATCAAGCAGTTGGGCCGTATATGTGAACAACACAACAGGACATTTGGACCTTTGAACTTAGCTCTCAAGGCCAGTTCAAACCGAAGATTCGCGACGGTCAGCTCGTCTGGTCGCGGATCTTGTGCTTGAACAGGCCTTTACACTACTCCCCTCCTAGTGTTGAGCTCACACTACTCCCCTGTTGAACTCAGCTCTTACACTACTCTCCTCCTAGTGTTGAACTCAGCTCTTACACTACTCCTAGTGTTGAACTGAGCTCTTACACTACTCCCCTCCTAGTGTTGAACTCACACTACTCCCCTGTTGAACTCAGCTCTTACACTACTCTCCTCCTAGTGTTGAACTCAGCTCTTACACTACTCCTAGTGTTGAACTCAGCTCTTACACTACTCCCCTCCTAGTGTTGAACTCAGCTCTTACGCTACTCCCCTCCTAGTGTTGAACTCAGCTCTTACGCTACTCCCCTCCTAGTGTTGAACTCAGCTCTTACACTACTCCCCTCCTAGTGTTGAACTTAGCTCTTACACTACTCCTAGTGTTGAACTCAGCTCTTACGCTACTCCCCTCCTAGTGTTGAACTCAGCTCTTACGCTACTCCCCTCCTAGTGTTGAACTCAGCTCTTACGCTACTCCCCTCCTAGTGTTGAACTCAGCTCTTACGCTACTCCTAGTGTTGAACTCAGCTCTTACACTACTCCTAGTGTTGAACTCAGCTCTTACGCTACTCCCCTCCTAGTGTTGAACTCAGCTCTTACGCTACTCCTAGTGTTGAACTCAGCTCTTACGCTACTCCCCTCCTAGTGTTGAACTCAGCTCTTACACTACTCCCCTCCTAGTGTTGAACTCAGCTCTTACACTACTCCCCTCCTAGTGTTGAACTGAGCTCTTACACTACTCCCCTCCTAGTGTTGAACTCAGCTCTTACGCTACTCCTAGTGTTGAACTCAGCTCTTACACTACTCCCCTCCTAGTGTTGAACTCAGCTCTTACACTACTCCCCTCCTAGTGTTGAACTGAGCTCTTACACTACTCCCCTCCTAGTGTTGAACTCAGCTCTTACACTACTCCCCTCCTAGTGTTGAACTCAGCTCTTACGCTACTCCCCTCCTAGTGTTGAACTGAGCAATTACACTACTCCTAGTGGTGAACTGAGCTCTTACACTACTCCTAGTGTTGAACTTAGCTCTTACACTACTCCTAGTGTTGAACTCAGCTCTTACACTACTCCCCTCCTAGTGTTGAACTCAGCTCTTACACTACTCCCCTCCTAGTGTTGAACTGAGCTCTTACGCTACTCCTAGTGTTGAACTCAGCTCTTACACTACTCCCCTCCTAGTGTTGAACTCAGCTCTTACACTACTCCCCTCCTAGTGTTGAACTCAGTTCTTACACTACTCCTAGTGTTGAACTTAGCTCTTACACTACTCCTAGTGTTGAACTCAGCTCTTACACTACTCCCCTCCTAGTGTTGAACTCAGCTCTTACGCTACTCCTAGTGTTGAACTCAGCTCTTACGCTACTCCCCTCCTAGTGTTGAACTCAGCTCTTACGCTACTCCCCTCCTAGTGTTGAACTCAGCTCTTACACTACTCCCCTCCTAGTGTTGAACTTAGCTCTTACACTACTCCTAGTGTTGAACTCAGCTCTTACACTACTCCTAGTGTTGAACTCAGCTCTTACGCTACTCCCCTCCTAGTGTTGAACTCAGCTCTTACACTACTCCCCTCCTAGTGTTGAACTGAGCTCTTACGCTACTCCTAGTGTTGAACTCAGCTCTTACACTACTCCCCTCCTAGTGTTGAACTCAGCTCTTACACTACTCCCCTCCTAGTGTTGAAATCAGCTCTTACACTACTCCTAGTGTGGAACTTAGCTCTTACACTACTCTTAGTGTTGAACTCAGCTCTTACACTACTCCTAGTGTTGAACTCAGCTCTTACACTACTCCCCTCCTAGTGTTGAAATCAGCTCTTACACTACTCCCCTCCTAGTGTTGAACTCAGCTCTTACACGACTCCCCTCCTAGTGTTGAACTCAGCTCTTACACTACTCCCCTCCTAGTGTTGAACTCAGCTCTTACACTACTCCTAGTGTTGAACTCAGCTCTTACACTACTCCCCTCCTAGTGTTGAACTCAGCTCTTACGCTACTTCCCTCCTAGTGTTGAACTCAGCTCTTACACTACTCCTAGTGTTGAACTCAGCTCTTACACTACTCCCCTCCTAGTGTTGAACTCAGCTCTTACACTACTCCCCTCTTAGTGTTGAACTCAGCTCTTACACTACTCCCCTCCAAGTGTTGAACTCAGCTCTTACAACACTACTCCCCTCCTAGTGTTGAACTGAGCTCTTACACTACTCCTAGTGTTGAACTGAGCTCTTACACTACTCCCCTCCTAGTGTTGAACTCAGCTCTTACTCCCCTCCTAGTGTTGAACTCAGCTCTTACGCTACTCCCCTCCTAGTGTTGAACTGAGCTCTTACACTACTCCCCTCCTAGTGTTGAACTCAGCTCTTACGCTACTCCCCTCCTAGTGTTGAACTGAGCTCTTACGCTACTCCTAGTGTTGAACTCAGCTCTTACACTACTCCCCTCCTAGTGTTGAACTCAGCTCTTACTCCCCTCCTAGTGTTGAACTCAGCTCTTACACTACTCCCCTCCTAGTGTTGAACTCAGCTCTTACACTACTCCCCTCCTAGTGTTGAACTGAGCTCTTACGCTACTCCCCTCCTAGTGTTGAACTCAGCTCTTACACTACTCCCCTCCTAGTGTTGAACTCAGCTCTTACACTACTCCCCTCCTAGTGTTGAACTGAGCTCTAGTGTTGAACTCAGCTCTTACGCTACTCCTAGTTTAGCTTTGCTCTTACGCTACTCATAGTTTAGCTTAGCTCTTACACTACTACTAGTGTTTAGCTTAGCTCTTACGCTACTCCTAGTTTAGCTTAGCTCTTACGCTACTACTAGTGTTTAGCGTAGCTCTTACGCTACTACTAGTGTTTAGCTTTGCTCTTACGCTACTACTAGTGTTTAGCTTAGCTCTTACGCTACTCTGCTCCTAATAGTTCCAACAGACATTATGTAGTCTGAGCGAAGCAGAGAACATGCAGAGATTCTGGTCATGTGCGTGATCAACCACACAGAGATTCCGCTCATGTATGGTTCACACATAATGTCTGCATGTTCGCATGTTAGCATGCGTGTGTGTGTGTGTGTGTGTGTGTGTGTGTGTACTGCAGAAGACATGTTTTGTTAAAGAAATAATTGTTATTATCATTGTTAAGTACATTTTGGAGTGTCAAAGTTATCTTGCCAACATTTTATGTATATGTGCACTGCTTTTGCAAAGATTATTTTTGCCAACATTGTCCTTACTGTATGTGCGTTAAAGGAAACAGATGTACCTGCAAAAGCAGGATATGGGAGACAGGACGACTAAGGACAAGGTCACACTTCTCTTGCAATAAAAGAACTACCCTGAGTTTCAGAGGATGGAGAGTGTTTAGCAGGGAGGAGTCTGAACGCTCTCACCTCTGGGCCAGAGTCAAAAAACATACTACTTGTTGTGGTTCTTGTTTCTTAAAATCTTAAATACTTGGAAGATTTTCCTAACGTGTCTGAAAACAGACACATAATGTCTGCATGTTTGCATGTGTGTGTGTGTATGTGTGTGTGTGTGTGTGTGTGTGTGTGTGTGTGTGTGTGTGTGTGTGTGTGTGTGTGTGTGTGTGTGCGCGCGCATTGTGGAAGACATGTCTGAACACAGCTACTGTTTCGGCATGCTAATTAATCAATTTTGAATTGATACATTGAAGGGAAAAGAGAGAGTGAGAAGGAGAGAGAAAAGAGAAAGAGAGAGAGAGAAATAGAGAGAGGGAGAGAGAGAAGAGGAAAACAAAAAAACATGTGGGAAGGCAGAAAAAGTAAGCAATGGCATGACGTGTGTGTGTGTGTGTGTGTGTGTGTGTGTGTGTGTGTGTGTGTGTGTGTGAGAGAGAGAGAGAGAGAGAGAGAGAGAGAGAAAGGGAGAGGGAGAGGGAGAGAGAGTGGTGGTGTGGGAATAAGACATGCGAATTCCCTTAGGCAGAGAGAGTGTGTGTGTGTGTGTTAGCACCAATAGGCAGCATGTGTGTGTGTGTGTGAGTGTGTGTGTGTGTGTGTGTGTGTGTGTGAGAGAGAGAGGAAGAGGAGAGAGAGAGAGAGAGAGAAAGAAAGAGGGAGAGAGAGATGGAGAGAGAAAGAGAGACCCTGCCCAGTAATTCAGCTGCCACGGCATGTTGTAAATCTTCCCTAAACACATAGGGCGCTATAAACAGTGTGTGTGTGTGTGTGTGAGCACAGTGATGAATTCCACAATGTAACATTTCCCTAACAGCCCTCTTGTAATCTGGCATGCAAATATTGAGCTGCTACCCCTTCACCCACGCAAATACACACACATACACACACACACACACACACACACACACGATTACAGGAATATGTTTAAGAATCCTGAGAAAGTTCCACCAGAAGAGGCAGGGCTGCAGCAGCATAGAATGTTCTGCAACACACACACACACACACACACACACACACACACACACACACACACACACACGATTACCGGAATATGCTTAAGAATGCTGAGAAAGTTCCACCAGAAGTGGCAGGGCTGCAGCAGCATAGAATGTTCTACTCCATGCAACACACACACACACACACTGTCTACAACAATATGTAAGGGATAATCAACAACGCGCCGTGCGTTTCTAGGAAAATAATGCACGTTCAAAGTGGTAATAAGGACCCGACGCCGCAGGCACACACAGACACACAGACACACACACACACACACACTGTCTACAACAATATCCAATATACCCCCCACGCACAAACACACTCATACCACACTTCTTTTTAAATCACCAAACATTAATGGAGCGCAGTGTCAGTACCAGGCTCATATGGACTTTTATTTGCAAACACAAATGTGAGTGACATGCATACTCCGTTTCCATAGCAATGAAGGCTGCTCACAACAACTAAATATTGTAGGCCTACAATATTGTTGTTAATATTGTGCCCAAACAAACAAGGCTTGTAAACAACAACTAAATATTGTAGGCCTACATATTGTTGTTAATATTGCATGTGCCCAAACAAGCTTGTAACAGGCTTGTAAACAAGAGCTGGCAAAAGGCCAGTAGAGACTCCATGCTCTTAATGTTGAAAAAACAACAGTAGCCTACTTGTCTGAAATTATAGCCGTTTTGTTTTCTGTTGGGTCTTTGAGTTAGCGTTTAAATGTTTTCCCAATTCAAGATTCATCACAATCAACTAAATATCTTTTTTTTTTTTTTTTTGCGTAGTGGAGATGAGGGCGCCACCAGCAAGCAATTATGCATAGGGCGGCGAAATTGCCAGTAGCGTCACTGTATGTGTGTGTGTGTGTGTGTGTGTGTGTGTGTGTGTGTGTTTTCTGTTTCTCTCTCTCTCTCTCTCTCTCTCTCTCTCTGTATGTGTGTGTGTGTGTGTGTGTGTGTGTGTGTGTGGACGCGAGGATAAATACCGACGCTACCGCTGGCCTCATCTCCACACCAACTCCTCCCCGCGTGCAGCTCCCCGGTCTCCGGTACATCAACTTAACGGATCTGCTGAATGTCCGGTACATCAACCTAACGGATCTGCCGAGTGTCCGGTACGTCAACTTAACGGATCTGCTGAGTGTCCGTGACGCACGAGGATCTGTGCGAAGAAGGACACCCTTTAAGTTTTCTGAAAAACACATTTCTATTGTTTCAAAAAAGTAGGCTACTTGTAGCCTATTAAATGGTCAATTTGAAGGAAACGGTCGCTTGTCCGACGAGGAAGTGATTTAATGGGGACACACACATAACACACTTGTGTGCAAGATGCTGGCCATCCCGAGCGAGGCGGACTCTTCAAAAGAAGGATCGGAAGGAGTGTGTCGTCGCCGGTACCGGGCTGCATTTTAAGTCCGTTGCCATAGTAGCATCTTTGGACTCAACTCAACCGGATCAGCCTCCGGTTCAGAACCCGTGTCCGCGTGAAGGGAGAAGTGCCGGGACGTCACCATGGACAGCGCCTAGGCTCAAGGTGAGTCACACACACACACACACACACACACACACACACACACACACACACACACACACACACACACACACACACAAGG
>NC_085015.1:1427290-1429790 GCF_963854185.1 Sardina pilchardus | reverse complement strand
ACACATGAGCACCGTGACACCACACACACACACACACACACACACATACATACACACACATGAGCACCGTGACACCACACACACACACACACACACACACACACACACACACATGAGCACCGTGACGCCACACACACACACACACACACACACACACACACACACACACACACACATACACACACACACACACACACACACGAGCACCGTGACACCACACATACACACACACACACATACACACACATGAGCACCATGACGCCACACACACACACACACACACACACACACACACACATGAGCACCGTGACACCACACATACACACACACATACACACATACACACACATGAGCACCGTGACACCACACACACACACACACACACACACACACACACATACACACACATGAGCACCGTGACACCACACATACACACACACACACACACACATGAGCACCGTGACACCACACACACATACACACACACACACACACACATGAGCACCGTGACACCACACATACACACACACACACAGACATGAGCACCATGACACCACACACACACACACACACACACACACATACACACACATGATCACCGTGACACCACACACACACACACACACACAGACATGAGCACCATGACACCACACACACACACACACACACACACACACATACACACACATGAGCACCGTGACACCACACACAAACACACACACACACACACACATGTGACACGTTCAGGTGATTATGAGAAGTAGCACATTCACAGAGGTGTCAAAAGTATTCACATTCACTACTCAAGTAGAAGTAACGATACTAGGTTTTTAAAATACATGTACATCCAAGCTTAGCTGCAGGAATTTGTGAGGGCAAGGAATGTAAGAACAAAACTGGACAAGACAACTGGACAAATTGGTGTACCCAGGGCAGGCTTAGTGGCAGCTACCCTTGTTTGGTTATACAGTATACATTAGTGCTGTCAAAATGTATGATTTATGATTAAAAAATAAAAAATACTTGTTTGTAAGGCTGGGCCAAAGAACCTTCAGTGGATGACTTCCTTTTGAGGGCTGCTGAAGTAAGCTGCGTGTAGCCTACTGTAAGCTACCTCTCTAGACGAGTTGGATGTTTCTCCTGTAGAGAAAAATGAATGCACAGGCACATATTGAGATTCATGTTCAAGTTCAAGTTCAAGTTCAAGTGTTTTTATTTGTCACATACATTTTACATGTAGTGAAATGTAAAAAGGGACCATTGCTCTGCATAGAAGTAAAAGAAAGAAAATATACATAGTAAATGAAAGCAGTATAAAAATAAATAAATAAATACAAGTTTAAAATCATTTCTGTCTAAGGGACAAAAAATAATTATTTAAAATGTGCTGTGTTTAGCAGTCTCACTGCCTGTGGGTAAAAGCTTAGTCTCAGTCTCTCCGTCCTTGCATTAAATATTATGTTATGCTTGGTCAACTAGAATATATCTTTACACAATTAACTTACAAATATCCCATATAGCAGTAAGCTCAGATAACATTCGGCTAAAGTTGAATTTAAAATCTCACAGTGCCCACCACACGAACTTGCAACGTTAAATTATAGCCTAGCGCTAGTTACCATGTACCAAGCAATTAGCAAGCCATAGCAAATCACACAGTGCCCCCAAGCAAACTGGCAACATTGAATCATAGCATGTAGGCTACAGTATAGCCATCGCAAACATTCAAAATATACCATTCGGCTAGTACGTTAATAGGTTAGGCTAGGCCTACTACAATATTGTGCCAACAATTAACTGATAATACTCTCAGCTTACCTCAATATGCTTTTCAAATTAGACGGCGAGTTTTTGAAAGGTCTTGAGTGCAGACTTGCAGCAGTACATCTGAAATGAGTTGTTTTTGCATCCAACCATTTAGAAAATTCTTCGAGGGACGAGGGACAGCCTATAAACGAGTTGGCTGCTCTTCCTACAGGTGGTGTGATGGATCGCGTAAAAACCAATAGGGTGTCGGAAACACTCTATTCGGATTGCGCAATTTATTTGGATAGTTTTTTTTTTTTTTTGAATGATGACAAGCCAAAATGAAATAGGAGTAACGAGGCTATTTTCAAAATGTAAGGAGTAGAAGTAAAAAGTAGGCTGTAAAATAATTACTCAAGTAAAGTATAGATACCCAAAATTTCTACTTAAGTAAGGTAACGAAGTATTTGTACTTCGTTACTTGAAACCTCTGCACATTCATGTGATCAGAGAGATGTAACACCCAAGATTGGCAAGCAGTTCAGTTTGAATGTAACGTTACTTTCTAGGACTGCTTAAAGGGGGATTTCCCCCCCCTCCCCTTTGCGAACACAGAACGCGGAAATGGTCGAACGTTTGCGCCTCTCGCTCCGCTTTAACCGTCTCTGGTAACACGTTCAGGTGATTGTGACACGTTCAGGTGATTATGAGAAGTACCACATTCAGGTGATCACTGAGAAGGTTTGTCATTCCA
>NC_085015.1:1419790-1422290 GCF_963854185.1 Sardina pilchardus | reverse complement strand
GTAACAATAACAGCACTGACACTCCAGCAACAATAACAGCACTGACGCTCCAGCAACAATAACAGCACTGACACTACAGTAACAATAACAGCACTGACACTCCAGCAACAATAACAGCACTGACGCTCCAGCAACAATAACAGCACTGACACTACAGTAACAATAACAGCACTGACACTCCAGCAACAATAACAGCACTGACGCTCCAGCAACAATAACAGCACTGACACTACAGTAACAATAACAGCACTGACACTCCAGCAACAATAACAGCACTGACACTCCAGTAACAATAACAGCACTGACGCTCCAGTAACAATAACAGCACTGACGCTCCAGTAACAATAACAGCACTGACACTCCAGTAACAATAACAGCACTGACACTCCAGTAACAATAACAGCACTGACACTACAGTAACAATAACAGCACTGACACTCCAGCAACAATAACAGCACTGACGCTCCAGCAACAATAACAGCACTGACACTACAGTAACAATAACAGCACTGACACTCCAGCAACAATAACAGCACTGACACTCCAGTAACAATAACAGCACTGACGCTCCAGTAACAATAACAGCACTGACGCTCCAGTAACAATAACAGCACTGACACTCCAGTAACAATAACAGCACTGACACTCCAGTAACAATAACAGCACTGACGCTCCAGTAACTGCACTGATGATTCATTGCTGTTTTTCTGTTGTAACAGCACTGACGCAGGTGTTTCTGAAGGTGTGTGTGTGTGTGTGTCTGTGTCTGTAGTAAGCACTGACGCTTCCTCTCTTGTCTCTGATGTTCTGCAGGAGGTGTGTCTGGAGGTGTGTGAGAACTCCAATCGAGAGCTCCTCTCCACAGAGCAACATCCCAACCGCCAATCAACAGCCGAACCGCAGATCATCAGCCAATCAACTATCTGATGAGCAGCCCAACAGCCAATCACCAAACTGATCTACAGGCCATCAGCCAGTCAACACACTGATCTACAGGCCATCAGCCAATCAGCAGTCCGAACCACAAGCCATCAACAATCAACAGCTTAGTCTGTAGCCTATCAGGCCATAATCTGACCTGCAGGCCTTCAGCCAATCACAATCAATGAGCAGAAGTGGTCATCAATAACAAGACCTTCAGCCAATCAATGAGCAGAAGTGGTCATCAATAACAAGACCTTCAGCCAATCAATGAGCAGAAGTGGTCATTGACAACACTGTCCCTGCCATTGAGACTGCAGTCCCTCGGCCACTGTGGAGCAGTGCTGTGTGTTTGTGTTTATGTTTGTGTTTGTATTTGTGTTTATGTTTGTTAGTCAACAGACTCTTGTGCTGTATTTAACCGGCCAGTGAGCCTGTTCCCGTATTCTGATTTGAGGATTTAGTCATATGAATGTGACTGTGTGTGATGTGAGTGACAGCAGGGCTGTGTGTTGTAGTTGTACTTGTCTTATGGAGGCGTTTATGGACACTGAGGCTCAGACCTCCAACGCCTCGTCATCTGAAACTGACCACACCACAGACTCATGGCAGTGAGGACACTGACCACTGTGAAGTGGTCAGTTAGCCAATCACAAGAGTGTTGATCAGATTCTTCTGACCTGTCTAGACTGTTGACCACAGACCACTGGCCAATCAAACCACAGGACCACAGGTTATTAGCCAATCAAACCACAGGACCCCAGGTCATTAGCCAATCGAGCCACAGGACCACAGGTCATTAGCCAATCAAGCCACAGGACTATGGCCAATCTACACTTGGAACCATAAAGACTCATAAAGATAGGTGTGTGTGTACACACCTACAAATGACTGTTAAGTGTTGGACACTGGATCAGATGACGATTTGGATGAATGAGGATGAAAACGCCTCTGCTGTGTGTGTGTGTGTGTGTGTGTGTGTGTGTGTGTGTGTGTGTGTGCCAGACACACAGCATCTGCCTCAAGGAGAACAAACCACTTCTCCTGACACACACGGCCGTGCTGATGTGTGTGTGTGTTCCCTGTTTGATTAGGACAGACTCCTGGGCTAAATGTGTGTATAAAGGAGTGTGTGTGTGAGTGTGTCTGTCCTCTGGGCTAAATGTGTGTATAAATGAGTGTGTGTGAGTGTGTCCGTCCTCTGGGGTAAATGTGTGTATAAATGAGTGTGTGTGAGTGTGTCCGTCCTCTGGGCTAAATGTGTGTATAAATGAGTGTGTGTGAGTGTGTCCGTCCTCTGGGCTAAATGTGTGTATAAATGAGTGTGAGTGTGTCCGTCCTCTGGGCTAAATGTGTGTATAAAGGAGTGTGTGTGAGTGTGTCCGTCCTCTGGGGTAAATGAGTAACTAGAAGGTCTTGTAGCAACAGTAGTGTTGCTGTTGAAAGAACACACACACACACACACACACTCTCTCTCTCCTCTGATTCTCCACATACCCACACACACACACTCTTTCTCTCCTCATACCCACAAACACACACACACACACACACATAAAACAGACACACACACACACAC
>NC_085015.1:1407290-1414790 GCF_963854185.1 Sardina pilchardus | reverse complement strand
TCTCCGCTGGGCGCCATCTTGTGGTGAAGTCGCGATAAGTCGACTGACGAGCACAAACGAACAGGAAAGACAGGGGGACATATTGCAAACATTTTGAGCTTTGTTACTCATCATGCTCATGTAGACAGTATAACTATATATTTCCTATGGAATTACTTTAGCAATATGTTCCCCTGTCCTTCCTGTTCGTTCGTGCTCGTCAGTCGGCTTATCGCGACTTGATTCCAAGATGGCGCCCAGCGGAGAGATTCTATGAGGGCACTGCTTGTAAACAGTCTTTTTTTTAATAAACTTCCTGTGCATTTCCAAAGTTCTCAGTATCTCGTTTTAAATGTCAGGACCCTCAGAAGTCTACCAATGCAGTGTGGAGTTACTTGGAACCTTTTTAATGGTTTAAAAATAGCGATTTAGCTGCATAGGCTACGTAATGCCCAATCTAATAGATTCAAGCCTACTGTAAGCTAGGCTGAAAACGGAGGAGTTCGGAATGCTGGGGGTGAGTGAAAGTGCGTCTAAAACACGTGTGAGTACACCTTAACATGTTTCGGTACAGTTAAGCTCAATTTCACACCGGAATTATCCTTTAAGGTCTGCATCCCAATCACTGCTCATTGCACCAGTCACCACTCAAACACAAAGGAGACGATGTGCATTTGCTGTCGTTGTGATGAGACTTTGGAATATTCTCCTAATGGACTTCAGAAACACACCGACCCCAACTGCTTTGAAATGGAGGCTGAAGACTTCTTCTATTTGACTGATTGGGGTTTGGGGGACGATGCTATTGTTTGAAATGGCGGCTGAAGACTTCTTCTATTTGACTGGTTGGGGTTTGGAGGACAATGTTATTCTATTTGACTGGTTAGGGTTTGGAGGACGATGTTATTGTTTGTTTCTTTTTCTGTAAATATGATAGATAGATAGATAGATAGATAGATACTTTATTGATCCCCAAGGGGAAATTCAAGAAGATATGCTTGTCTGTCTCTCATTTCTTCTCTTCCTGTTTCTTTGTGAAGAATTTAAGGTCGTAAATGTGCTGTATAAATGACACTTACCTACTAACTACTCAAAATGCAAAAGACACGTATGACAACGCATCCACTAACTGATCACTATGACAACGCATCCACTAACTAATCACTATGCCAACGCATTCACTAACTGATCACTATGACAACGCATCCACTAACTGACCATTAATGGGGATTAATAAAGTATATCTATCTATATATCTATCTATCTATCTATCTATCTAACTAAACAATTATAACAAGACTACATTCCTGTTGTACATGTTCAGTTGTATACAAAAAAATGTAAAAATTCAAAGAGAAAATAAGCACCGGTAAATACAACCCTCACAGTAAAGATACATCATGAAATTAGTATTTCTCTAAATGGCTGTGGTTAGATTTTATTTATTGAAGTTAAAAGCTTATTAAAATCATTGTGCTTAAAGAAATCAGAACTTTATACATAAATGATATACTTTATATATAATGATATAAATGATATTACACAGAGGATTGTAGGAATAAACATTACATTTAATTTAATTGTGAAATTAAAAATGTGACATTAAAAATCCTGAGTGCTACTAAACTGAAGCTTTATTTGATTACCATTTACAGAAAAAAACCTGATTGTTGATCATTTGATTAGCATTTAGAGCAAATGAGGGCAGGTCTAGTTTCAAATGTATTTTGATGTTATTTGGTCATCATTGAGAAAAGACACATCTATCATTCCCAGCAATCAGCAAAACATATAGACCATGCACAGTTAGCAGGATTTTCCTCACTGCCATTTGTGCTGACGTTATTTACAAGGCAAAGCTGTGTATTTGTTAGCTAATAAGATTGCTATATTTGGTAAAACACAATGCGGCTCTAATTTCATTTTATTATCAACATGACCACTGCTAGCGGTTAGTGCTAACCTGGTGTACATGTAGCCCCACTAGATAAGACTTTTACTGTAAATAAGTGTTGGTTTGACCTTCCTTTGCTGTTTCTGCCCAATGCTGCCCCCTGCTGTCCACACCTAGTCTAGTGCAGTGCTCCCACCAGATTAGACTATTAGAAATACAATATAAAAACACAGCTATCATGGAGCAAAGTCACAGAATTACAAATTAAAATGAAAATATATATATATTTTAAATATCATTCAGGAGATCATCTGCCCAATGCTTCCAAGAGGGCAGGGCATTGCTCTTTAAGGATTCTGATGAACACACTCTTCCCTTTATTCCCACAAGACTCCAGGACTTTAAACACCTCATCTTGTCCTGGTCAGTGCGCTCCACGCTGATGTTTGCATGACATTCTCAAAGCTCAAAGTAAAATCAGTATTAACGTCTTAAAATATCATCCTCCTGTAGAATTTGCTATGGTCAGGGGGATGACGTAGCCAGCTCCGTCACCAGTGCAGGGCGTAGCTCATGGAGGATTTTGAAGAATGTCTTCCTCCCTTCAGCACCACAAGACTTCAGGACATCAAACACTCGTCTCATCTTCTCCTGGTCAGTTGGTGCCACTCTGATGTTTTCATAATCCTCTCCATTGATCAGTTTGTTTGACATCATCTTATCCGCTAGCTGGATGACATTTGTCACCTTCTCAATGAGACCTGCCCTGTGGTTGGATAGGAAGTCTTCAGCATTGTAAGGGCCATCATTGCCCTGTTGGGGTTTGCTCCAAAAGCACTCAGAGCTCAAGATATATGCTTTCCAGACTTTCCGTATGTCTACAGAGCTGAGGAGCTCCATCTTAAAGTTCACAGCCTCACTTATGTGCACTTCAAAGAAGTTGGGAGCCATCTTGGAGCTGTATTTGAGGTCTAGCTCTTCTGGAGTCGGTTCTCCTATAGTGCCACAGTCGGTTTTTAAGGTGTAGTACTCATGCATCTGAAGAGGTCTCCCAGGCTGGGGCTTGGCAAGTCTCTGGCCTTTGAATCGTTCCTCCTGGATCTCTATTAGCTGACTAATCTCTGAACTCAGTGGTGAGAGGTACAAGCGGAAGGTGAGGGGTGCGGTACTGCTCAGATAGACCTGAACATCTGCATGGACCTCAACCAGCTTCTCCCTCTCTTCCTCCTTCCCAGCGAACAAACGAGATATGAGAGAATAGAAAAGCCCAATAGGAGAAAAGGAGGGCTTCACCAGCCTGGCATGGAAGCGACTCAGCTCACACTTCTCTATCAACACTCCACTGTCCTGCTTATGCAGAACCTCCACAGCATCCTTCAGGGAAGACGGGCTACCTCCCAAACAGAGGAAATGTGGCAGGTGGATCTCCTCCAGCTCTCCTGACATGAGCTTGATGTCCATTGAAGGGCCAGCTGGTCTGTACTGCATGTGGACCAGCTCATCAGCCAAGAGATGCCAGTCTATGAAGCGGTACTGCAGGGTGACTGGACCAGCACACGTCCAGCGCAGACCAGACTCTGGGCACTCATAGCTCCCTGCAGGAGAGCTCAGGCTGTAGGTGGAGACGCTCTCCTCTGTGGAGACTTCAGGCTTCACCAGGACCCAGTGGCTGGAGTCTGGAACTTCAGCACAGGATTCACAGCTCCTCTGTGGGGCATCAATGTGGTGATCCTCCCTTTAACACACACACACACACACACACACACACAAACACAAACACAAACACAAACACACACACACACACACACACACACACACACACACACACACACACACACACACACACACACACACACACACACACACACACACACACACACACACACACACACACACACTGTACTATCCTACAGTGGTCACAGCGCTCCATAAAGGTGGGGGTCCAGTTCCTCCAGCAGGGCCAGCATGATGCTGCATGCTGTATCTCCCTTCCTGTGCACCATGTCCACCAGGCAGCTCACCTGGTCCTGCAGCACCTGGTTCCTCTGCAGGACCTCTCCAGCCTCCCTGCTGCTCAGCACAGGAGGCCTGTGGGCCTGGAGTCGGTCCAGCATGCTCCTCAGGACACCGCTGGACACTCCACTGATGAGGCCGGGCCGCACCTGGAACAGCCGCTCTGGTCATAAGAGAGAGAGTGTGTGTTAGACCACCTGAGGAACCATCTGTGTGTGAGTACCTTGTGTGTGTGTGTGTGTGTGTGTGTGTGTGTGTGTTTTGACTTAGTATTAATGAATTAAACCAATACGTTATCATTCCGGAAATTGGCTACTCTTCTGTTGCCTACATTGAGACCTGCTATACCTCAAAATTATTAAAATATAAATCCTTGAATTTTGTTACAGTATTATTATTATCATTATTATTATCAACCACTGAAGGGTTCTCTAAAAACTGTGGATATAAATGTAAAGTGTAATTGCCTCAGTCTTTGGTAGTTCGGGCCATCTGCATAAAATGTATGTGGGTGAGCTACAGATTTGTTGAAAAGTCTAAGCAATTCACAAAGTACTGTTCTGAGTATACTGGCATCTGGAAACACAGGTGTCACCTTTAGCCCTATTGTGTACATCATAGTGTTAAACTTTACTGTTGCTAGATAGTCCTTTTGATAAAAATAAAGAATTAAAAGTGTGTGTGCGTGTGTGCATGTATGTACCTGTGTTAGCCCCCTGGCTGCTGCCCTGTGCTGGGCTCCTGCTGGGCTGGCAGTAGTCGTCTCTGCGGATCTTGGATCTCCAGACGGGCTCTGTGTGCTGAGAGCTGATGACCTCCATGTCAAACTCCTCCTCTGGCTCCTTCATGTACACCTCACAGAAGTTACCAGTGGAGAGCGGCCACAGGTTCATCTTCTCGGGGAGGATCTCGGACAAACACGATGTCCTCACACACACGCTGTCCTTCAGCCGGAGTGGGCCCACAGCGCCGGGTTTGCGGATCCTCACCCCCTCTGGTTTCTCCTCCTGCAGGATGGCCCGGATGTGGGCCGGGTCGTTGGGCACCAGGTAGGTGTGGAGGACCAGGGGAGCGGTGCGTGTGGAGAAGAGCAGCAGCTCACAGTGGACTTTGGGAAAAATCCAATCCCTCAGGTAAGCCAACACTGGCCCGAACAGGGAGAAGGAGGGGTGGAGAATCCTGACATGGTGTCGGGTCAGCTCACACACCTCCACACACACTCCACTCTCCCGCCCATGCAGGACCCTCACAGCATCACACACCTCAGACGCCTCAGAACCTCCCAAACAGAGGAAATGTGGCAGATGGATCTCCTCCAGCTCTCCTGACATGAGCCTGATGTCCATCAAAGGACCAGCCTGTCTGGACTGCATGTGGGCCAGCTCTTCAGCAAAGACATGCCAGTCTGTGAAGTGGTACTGCAGGGTGACTGGACCAGCACACGTCCAGCGCAGACCAGACTCTGGGCACTCGTAGCTCCCTGCAGGAGAGCTCAGGCTGTAGGTGGAGACGCTCTCCTCTGTGGAGACTTCAGGCTTCACCAAGACCCAGTGGCTGGAGTCTGGAACTTCAGCACAGGACTCACAGCTCCTCTGTGGGGCATCAATGTGGTGATCCTCCCTTCAACACAAACACACACACACACACACACACACACACACACACACACACACACACACACACACACACACACACACACACACACACACACACACACACACACACACACACACACACACACACACACACACACACACACACACACACAGACACAGACACAGACACACAGACACAGACACATTGTGAACTTTCACAGCTAACCAGATGATAGTTAAGGCTAGATTCACCAGACACTCCTTCAATTTAATCTCACACACACACACGCAGAAAGCGCACACTGTGATACTTCAGCGTACGTCCTATTTACCAATCCTGAAATTCGTTGGGTAATCTGTGCTTTTCTCCGCTCCCTAACGCAATTAGCGAAGGTTAACAACTGAACGACACTTTAATCAGAAGCGAAGTTGAATGAAGTTAACTGATAACATTAAAAGGAATCAAACGTTTAACGATCATGAAATAATACAATGCATAATGTCAACAGCAGGAAGATAATGAAGAGCAGTAGTTCTACTCAAACTAGGCTTACTGGGGACAGCCGTGGCCTACTAGTTAGGGCTTCGAGCTTGTAACTGGAGGGTTGCCGGTTCGATCCCCGACCAGTCCACGGCTGAAGTGCCCTTGAGCAAGGCACCTAATCGCTGTTGGGCAATATATGTATGTATGTACGCATGTGTGTGTATATGTACAGTGTGTGTGTGTGTGTGTGTGTGTGTGAGAGAGAGAGTATGTGCACCTCTCTCCACCAGACTCACGTGTGTGTGTCCAGAGAGAGCAGCTGTGCTCCTGGGTCCTGCTTGACTTTGTCTCTGAGGTGCAGCTCTGCAGCATCTGAGTGGGAGCTGCTAGCAGAGGCTGTTGCTGCTGCTGGACTCTCCTTTAGGAAGGTACGGTCATCCACACTAGAAGAGAAGTGATCAATAATGTGTTAGCTTCTCCACTTTAAAATAGAAACATGTACACACACACAGACAAACACAGTCAGTGAGTCAGTCAGTCAGTCAGACTGTTTCCTGCAGCATTTTACAGCAACAAATGCTGCTGCTGCTGGACTCTCCTTTGGGAAGATACGGCCATTCACTCTAAAAGACATATGATTACTCACATTCGTTTCTCCAGTTTTGCACACAGAAAACAAATGTGCACACACAGAGAAAAAGACAGACACACACACATACTGTCTCATCCACACATCATCATATTCAGTCACATTATCTCTCTCACACACACACACACACACACACACACACACACACACACACATTGGGCCTCTGTCACGGCTTGGCTCAAGGCCATAACCAGAACAAAGGAGGACAAGTACGATCAAATTACATTTATTTTACATAACTAATAAAAAGAACGAACGTAACTATCCATGTCAGTATATGAAGAAATCAGTGTGCCTGCGAAGTGCGTGAATGCGATATGGACTGAAAATGAAATGCGTGAATGCGGAAAACATAGACAAAGGAAACTAAGCCATCCAAAATCACGACAAGGCCCAGAAACAGCAGCCCCACAACTCTCTCAGCAGGGGTACAGCCCTTTATGCTCCGGCCAATCAGCAGCAGGGGTACAGCCCTTTATGCTCCGGCCAATCAGCAGCAGGGGTGCAGCCCTTTATGCTCCGGCCAATCAGCAGCAGGGGTACAGCCATGCCCTTTATGCTCCGGCCAATCAGCAGCAGGGGTACAGCCATGCCCTTTATGCTCCGGCCAATCAGCAGCAGGGGTACAGCCCTTTATGCTCCGGCCAATCAGCAGCAGGGGTATAGCCATGCCCTTTATGCTCCGGCCAATCAGCAGCAGGGTTACAGCCATGCCCTTTATGCACCGCCCAATCAGCACCCACAGGTGCGCTAGCGTCGCCCACGCCGCCAGCACCTGCAATTACAAACAGCAGCAGACGCGCACAGACGGACCGATACAGGCAGGGACGTCACAGAGAGAGAGAGAGAGAGTGTGTGTGTGTGTGCATCTCCCCCACCCCAGGCA
>NC_085015.1:1372290-1399790 GCF_963854185.1 Sardina pilchardus | reverse complement strand
CAAGAGAAATGTCTGTGTTCTCTGAGTTAAATGCCACCAGGCCTGATATTGTAATCACTGATGAGTGTAACCTGCGTTGTGTGGAACCACCGCGGTCCAGCCCTGCACACGCCCGGACTCGAACTCGCGAGACAGCAGCACCTCGGATCGGGAGTCGAGCGCGCTAACAATCCAGCTAAAAGCCCAGGCTACTAGCTTTCATGCCAGCAGCATGAAAGCATAACTAACCAGCTAGCACCCGTTACATGAGCACAATGGGGATGTGTTCATCCTGGAAGTAGGCTGCTGTTTTGATTCTTGTCTAGAGGAGGCTTACTTAACAAAGCTAGTAAAATATCACCCTCTTGTACAGACAATAACTAGCCTTGGCTACAATTGTCAATATCTGGTGCTCATCTTTGGCAGCCTGGGCCACGTGCATAGGCTTGTAATTAGGGGTCTCAGAATAGTTGGCTTTACAAAAGCAAGGGCAAAGCAAATTGCCAAATACTGCTCAATATCCTCCATTATTGGAAGTGGCCATATATGGAGAAGAAGGTGTTATGTGTATCCATAAATCTGCTGTTTGAATTGTCATCAGACCCACATTGGTGGATCATGACTTAGCAATGTTCTGCATCTGTAACATTTATGTCCTTTTGTATATTTGTTATGAATTGCGGACATAAATAAAGTAGTTCAAATGTATGAGTGTGTGTGTACAGACCACTTGATGCTTAACATCAAAAAGACTGTCTCAATGTGCTTCTCTGTAAGAGGTAAAGCCAAATGCACCATTAAAATAGGCCAAGATTCTATAAAGGAAGTGGATGATTTTTTTTTTTTTAGAATTGAATTGAATTATTTTAGACTCACAACATAATTTTAAAAAACACGTTAAGAAACTCTGCAAGACTGTTCGGATCTAAATAAACCTAAATTGCTTCAGAATGATAAGACATCATATCCCGATCAAGGCAGCTTTATTGTTCTGCAATGATACTCTCACTTATCATACTGAATCAGGCCTACTGTATGGGCCAAGTCCCCCAGACAACCGTAAAACACATCATTATACAAACAGGCACTGAAAATAATGGACCTGAAACCAGTAACATCATATCACTGTCTAATTTTACAAAAAAAGTTATTAAGTTTTGACAATTTTACTAAGTTTTCTTCTCTAAAAATAACTTTTAAATGCACTAATAATCTGCGGAAGTACAAATGTAAAGTTGTACGTCTAGATACACATTTCTGTCGTTTTGTCATGAAAACAAAAGCAAGGAGCGCGGCCACAAGGTACGGTGGCCCTGAAGTGCAAAACACAACACAAATAAGACAGCACAACACAAATAAGACAGCACAACACAAATAAGAGAAAACATGGCCCCGAAGTGCACAACACAACGGCAAATCACACAACACAACACAAAAAGAGACATGTTGTTAAATGTTTCTTTGGTTTTCAATCTACGTTGTTTAGCAACAACTTACTTTTCGATTGATTTTTTCCCATTGCGAACACTTCACATGCACTTTTATTTCTGATGCATTTTCTATAGTGCAAGGTCATTCATCCGTTCAAAGTAGGGTATTTTGTTATCGATTAACGGTGAATAATCAATTGATGACTGACTGTCGACGTGATGAATTAAATCCAAAACCCTGGACCAAGGTCGGACCACTGGGGACAGATCTGGTGGTCCGCTGGGGTTTTTCTGATCAGTTTTCTGGCAGTCCGCTGGTGGGGTACCGAAAAATGTCCCAATATTTTGCCACTATTGGTCTAAAATCTTTTGAATTTATTCAGCTGTACTTCATCATTTTAATAACAGTCTATATTTTCAAGTTAAATTTAAAGAGATGGTGGTCCAGAAGTGGCCACTAGCAATCTGCTATCTGTGAATTTGATTTTGCTATCTGGGATAATTTAACATAATGTAATATAATATAATATAATATAATATAATATAATATATATATATATATATATATATATATATATATATATATATATATATATATATATATATATATATATAATGCACATATGATGCAATGTAATTTGTTTAAGTTGCTTTGGAGAGAAGCGTCTGCTAAATTAATGAATGTAAATGTAGATATTAAACAGGTGCTCGACATGTTCGTTAATTCGTTAAGAAAAGGGCCACAGAAATGCATTGCTTCTTGTAGTGATTTCCTGTTACTGACACTGATGAGGTGATGGAGACTTTAGTGAGCAGAGTTGCTTCATTGAGAACAAGCAGTGCTGGACCAGATCTGCTCTCTCCCCTCTCTGGGTTTAATCATAATGTCATAGATTTGGACACTTCCATTACTCTTTACGGTTCAAATCACCAAACATCACAAAACTAAGTCTAATCTAAAACTCAACTCATTACTAGAATGGTATTTGGGATTGTCATTATTATACCAAATTGTCATTATGGTGGCAGATATCACCCAGTGCCACTTCAGTAGATACTGTATGCTGCACACACATCACAGATTGCAGGTTTACTCACAGTGCTGATGCGACTTACATGTGACATACACTAAATATGGCAGTAATATTGCACAACATATTAACTCTCATACTAGTCTCTTTCTCTCTCTCTGTTTTACTCACATAGCTGATGTGACCACTGGAACCAGCCTCTGCAGAACGTCATCTGGACTGAGGAGCTCAGTCTGATCAGTCTCTGGTGTCTTCATGTACTTCTGCAGGTCAAACTCTTCCAGCTGCTCCTCTGGAATCTTAAACTCAAATATCCTAGTCTCCCACTCTCCTGGTAAGAGTGTTTCTACAGACAGAGCTCCAGTGATCCTGTCAATCACCTCCACTACAGCATGACGATTCAGCTCATTCAGACAGTAGAACAGGTTAATCTTTCTATCTGATTTACGTTGATTTCTGATCTTCTGCTTGATATACTGGACTGTTTGCTCTGAGCTCTGTGATTGACTTCCTGTCTGTGGCAAAAGACACATTAAGAGATTCTGGTTGGACTCCAGTGAGAGGCCCAAAAGGAAGCGGAGGAAAAGGTCCAGGTGTCCGTTCTTACTCTGTAAGGCCAGGTCCACTGCAGTCTTGTGTAGCTCATGCAGTGTTGCAGCTGTGAACAGAGCAGAGAGCTGGGAGGATTGATGTTGGTCAGACATGCTGCTCCTTGTGCTTCTGAAGCAGATGAACACATATAAAGCTGCAAGAAACTCTTGAATGCTCAGATGCACAAAGCTGAACACCTTCCCCTGGTACAGCCCTGACTCCTCTCTGAAGATCTGAGTACACACTCCTGCACACACTGATGCTTCTGTGACATCAATGCCACATTCTCTTAGGTCCTCCTCATAGAAGATCAGATTGCCCTTCTCCAGCTGTTGGAAAGCCAGTTGCCCCAGTTTGAAAACCATCTCTTCATCTGTCTCGTTTCTTTCTGTGTATTTTTCTTTTCGGATACAAGTCTGAATGATCAGGAAGTGTGTGTACATTTGAGTGAGAGTTCTTGGCATTTCTACTTTGCCTGATTCTTTTGATGTTTTCTCAACAACAGTGGCTGAAATCCAGCAGAAGACTGGAATGTGGCACATGATGTAAAGGCTCCTGGATGACTTCAGGTGTGTGATGGTTCTGCTGGCCAGGTTCTCATCACTGATTCTCTTCCTGAAGTACTCCTCTTTCTGTGGGTCATTGAATCCCCTTATTTCTGTCACCTGGTCCACATACTCAGGAGGGATCTGACTGGCTGCTGCTGGTCGGGTGGTGATCCAGAGGAGAGCAGAGGGGAGCAGATTTCTCTTGATGAGGTTTGTCAGCAGCACGTCCACTGAGGCTGGCTTTGTCACATCAATACAGGTCAGGTTGGAGTGGAAATCTAGAGGAAGTCGACACTCATCCAGACCATCAAAGATGAACATGACTCTGTGCTCTGAGCTGGTGAAGATTTCTGAATCTTTTATCTCTGGGAAAAAGTGCTGAAGAAGCTCCACCAGACTGAGTTTCTTGTCCTTCATCAGGTTCAGCTCTCGGAAAGGAAGAGGAAATATGAAGAGGACATCCTGATTGGTTTTTCCTTCAGTCCAGTCCAATATGAACTTCTGCACAGAGACTGTTTTCCCAATGCCAGCCACTCCTTTTGTCAGCACTGTTCTGATGGGTTTGTGTTGTCTGTGATCAGATAAGGGTTTAAAGATGTCACTGCATTTGATTGGTCTGCCTTGTGCTGCTTCTCTCCAAGATGCTCTTTCTATCTGTCTGATCTCATGTTCATCATTGACCCCTCCTCCTCCCTCTGTGATGTAGAGATCTGTGTAGATCTCCTGGAGGAGTCTGCATTCCCCCTGATTAGGTATTCCCTCAACCAGATGCTGAAACTTGCTCCTCAGTGTGGATCGGAATTTCTCATGGACCTCTGCTTCCTCTGCTGTCCATCTAGATCAATGACAGAATCACAAATTTAAAAGTGCATAATAATAATAATTGTAATAATGATAATCATAATGGTGATTTGATAGAGGGTGGGATGGGGGTACGTGTACAGTAGGTGGGCCCTATGACCCTAAAGTCCCAGAGAGCTCCAAGAAGCCTACTTAACTTGGCATTTCATTGATGACAGTTGGGATCTTGTCTCCTTCAATTTGACAACACTCCCAGTGTTTTCAAGGCTTCAAGGTTTTATTGAATGCTACCTCTGACTTAGAAGGCATTACTTTGCACTTCTATAGTCTTTCATTTTGGAATTTTAAAAGCAATAAACATATATTGCAATGTTAAGCAATTCCTGTTTTTTATGTATAGCGTAGTAATATAAAGAGAGCAGTGAATGTGTACGTATAGCAAAGTAATGTAAAGAGAGCAGTGAATGTGTACGTATAGCATAGTAATATAAAGAGAGCAGTGAATGTGTACATATAGCACAGTAATATAAAGAGAGCAGTGAATGTGTACGTATAGCACAGTAATATAAAGAGCAGTGAATGTGCACGTATAGCACAGTAATATAAAGAGCAGTGAATGTGTACGTATAGCACAGTAATATAAAGAGAGCAGTGAATGTGTACTGTATAGCACAGTAATATAAAGAGAGCAGTGAATGTGTACGTATAGCATAGTAATATAAAGAGAGCAGTGAATGTGTACGTATAGCACAGTAATATAAAGAGAGCAGTGAATGTGTACTGTATAGCACAGTAATATAAAGAGAGCAGTGAATGGGTACGTATAGCACAGTAATATAAAGAGAGCAGTGAATGTGTATAGCATAGTAATATAAAGAGAGCAGTGAATGTGTACGTATAGCATAGTAATATAAAGAGAGCAGTGAATGTGTATAGCACAGTAATATAAAGAGCAGTGAATGTGTACGTATAGCACAGTAATATAAAGAGAGCAGTGAATGTGTATAGCACAGTAATATAAAGAGCAGTGAATGTGTACGTATAGCACAGTAATATAAAGAGAGCAGTGAATGTGTATAGCACAGTAATATAAAGAGAGCAGTGAATGTGTACGTATAGCACAGTAATATAAAGAGAGCAGTGAATGTGTACGTATAGCATAGTAATATAAAGAGAGCAGTGAATGTGTACGTATAGCATAGTGATATAAAGAGAGCAGTGAATGTGTACGTATAGCATAGTAATATAAAGAGAGCAGTGAATGGGTACGTATAGCACAGTAATATAAAGAGAGCAGTGAATGTGTATAGCATAGTAATATAAAGAGAGCAGTGAATGTGTACGTATAGCACAGTAATATAAAGAGAGCAGTGAATGTGTATAGCATAGTAATATAAAGAGAGCAGTGAATGTGTACGTATAGCACAGTAATATAAAGAGAGCAGTGAATGTGTACGTATAGCATAGTAATATAAAGAGAGCAGTGAATGTGTACGTATAGCATAGTAATATAAAGAGAGCAGTGAATGTGTACGTATAGCATAGTGATATAAAGAGAGCAGTGAATGTGTATAGCATAGTGATATAAAGAGAGCAGTGAATGTGTACGTATAGCACAGTAATATAAAGAGCAGTGAATGTGTACGTATAGCACAGTAATATAAAGAGAGCAGTGAATGTGTACGTATAACACAGTAATATAAAGAGAGCAGTGAATGTGTACGTATAGCACAGTAAAATAAAGAGAGCAGTGAATGTGTATAGCATAGTGATATAAAGAGAGCAGTGAATGTGTACTGTATAGCATAGTAATATAAAGAGAGCAGTGAATGTGTACTGTATAGCATAGTAATATAAAGAGAGCAGTGAATGTGTACGTATAGCATAGTAATATAAAGAGAGCAGTGAATGTGTACATATAGCACAGTAATATAAAGAGAGCAGTGAATGTGTACGTATAGCATAGTAATATAAAGAGAGCAGTGAATGTGTACGTATAGCATAGTAATATAAAGAGAGCAGTGAATGTGTATAGCATAGTAATATAAAGAGAGCAGTGAATGTGTACGTATAGCATAGTAATATAAAGAGAGCAGTGAATGTGTATAGCATAGTAATATAAAGAGGGCAGTGAATGTGTACGTATAGCACAGTAATATAAAGAGAGCAGTGAATGTGTATAGCATAGTAATATAAAGAGGGCAGTGAATGTGTACGTATAGCATAGTAATATAAAGAGAACAGTGAACAGTGTATGTGTATAGCATAGTAATGTAAAGAGAGCAGTGAATGTGTACATGTAAAGCCATGCATGTCTGGAAAGTCCAGTCACTGGTCAATCAGTATTCCTGGCTATAATTCCACCATGAAGAAAATTTTAACACTCCAAATAAAGCAGAAAAGAAAAATGAACACACCGAACAACACAGAGAAAGGGTTATTGTCCAATGTTTATATTGAATATGGGTATACAGTGTTTTTGGATGAGTGTGTTTTTTTAATGTAAATAAAAGTGGTGAATAAAGAAATGGTGAATAAAGTCTTTTGAGAGGTGGATTAACTCTAATAAGAGGTGGATAAACGGTGTTTACTTGTGCCATATCTTATAGCTAGTATTAGCCTATTCCATCAGTCTGTGGAGTGAGTTCCTGCTTAACTGTTTAACTCCGTACCAAAAAACATTCCTCCAAACTAAACATGTTTTGCCCTCCATAAAGACTGACCTGTGAGATTCAGATGAAGACACACCCACTTTGGAGACTCTGCTCCTCTTCTCCTCATCTGGATCAGAGTCCATCACATCTGGAAACACACACACACACACACACACACACACACACACACACACACACACACACACACACACACACACACACACACACACACACACACACACACACACATACACACACACACACACACACACACACACACACACACACGCACACGCGCGCACACACACGCACACACACACACACACACACACACACTGAAAGTTGACACGGTGTTCTGTATCTAGTTAGTCTAAACATTTGAGCGTTGTGGAGGGCACTCTTAAAGGTGCAGTCTGTGATTCCAATCCAAATACACTTCTGTCAAATGTTAGTTAATTGCTTAATTGATCCAGAGATTAATAACCTTTGCAGTCGGATCAAGCAAAACTCCAAAACTGTAAGGCTGTGTGTGAGTGAGATGATATAATCAAAGTAAATGTACACTTACCAGATATGGATGTCTGGAGTTTCTTTTCCTTCTGAGTGAGTTGAGAAGAAGGTCCTGCCTGATCTTCCTCCTCCTTCTCACCAGCATCATCCCGTTTCCATTTCACTTTGCTTGTGTTTTTATTTCCCATCTTTCTCTTAGCTCACACAGGCCCTGAAAGAATTACACAATCAAGATGTCTTTTTAAAAAAAGATCTCAAATAGGGTCCATTTAATATCTGATGACAGTGCAATATATTTTGGTTAAGGCCTACTATGATGTTGTACAAAATGGTAACTTTTATTAGTAAATATCAAACATTCAAACATGCTCAAAATATCTGCAAGTGTGCATGCCGGTGCCAAAAGAACATGTCATTTGGACATAACATGTTACATGACAATAAAATAGGTTTTCAAACCATTGACCTGTAAAGTATAACATCGGCCTATAAATGACTGACCCTGACAAAGATCACCTACCAATATGTAGACTAACAATAACCTAGCAAAATGAGTAATAATCACGTTTTCTGATTAGGCCTATATGTACCGGTATGCAGATTTCTGTACAGCCATTGGCTGCAAAAGCAAACAACACATACAAAGTCACTTCAATGTGACACATGTGCTTTTCATGAAATGTCCTTGTTGTTACTATGTTACAATTTGGCTGGCGAGTGCCTTTGAGAACAGGTGGCTTTGCTGACACAGTGACAGATCGCAGACAAAGATATTTCGGAAAAATAATGTTGGAAAATACAATTTCAATGTCGGAATGTGAGGAAGACGTGTGACTTGCAGAAAATGGGTTCATAACTGACTGTCCTCCCATAGGAATACATAAACACTGGGTTCATAACTGACGTAGCTGAAAGCAGAGCTAGTGTGTATTTCTCCCATAGGAATACATAGACACTGGGTTCATAACTGACGTGGCTGAAAGCAGAGTTAATGTGTATTCCTCCCATAGGAATACATAGACACTGGGTTCATAACTGACGTGGCTGAAAGCAGAGCTAATGTGTATTTCTCCCATAGGAATACATAGACACTGGGCTCATAACTGACGTGGCTGAAAGCAGAGCTAGTGTGTATTTCTCCCATAGGAATACATAGACACTGGACCTCTCTCTAGACTCCCAATGGAACCCCACATCACAGTGATACCAAAGTATAATGGTCTACTCTACTATGACCAAAGATCCTTCATTGCAATCCGCTCCGCTTTAACCCTCTCTGGTGATACTCTCTCTAGACTCCTAATGGCAGTTGCAAACCCCACATCACAGTAGCCACATTTACATGGACAGTTTTTTTTGTCATTCCGATTGAAAATGTTTGCGCTGTCTGTTTACATGGCTCTTTCTATTCCGATCAGGTGCTTTCAAGCGCTTTAGAATCTTTGATCAGAATAGCTGTTTTTGCCTACTCTTCATTGGGAAGATACAGCAGTCAATCTGAATGACCGTATACATGGGTGTTCATTCGGAATAAGAACGGACTACACCACCTCTTCCAGCCGTGGGGCAGCCCTGGTGTACTGGGCAGCTGTGGTGTACTGGTTAGCGCATCGGGCTTGTAACCAGAAGGTTGCCGGTTCGATCCCCGACCAGTCCACCACGGCTGAAGTGCCCTTGAGCAAGGCACCTAACCCCTCACTGCTCCCCGAGCGCCGCTGGTTGGGCAGGCAGCTCACTGCTCTGGGTTGTGTGATTCACCTCACTGTGTGTTCACTGTGTGCTGTGTGTTCACTAATTCGGTTAAATTGGGTTAAATGCAGAGAACTGAATTTCCCTCACGGGATCAAAAAAGTATATATTCTATTCTATTCTATTCATTCCGGATCAGGAATTTTCATTCCGATTGAGGTGTCTATATGACGATTGAGCTGTTATTCCATTTCTAATCGGAATAGAAGTGCCCATGTAAACGGGGCTACTGATACCAGCATTCTCCCTCCAGAGTTTACCAACCGTCTCAAATCACGGCCCAATCACAGGGCGGCCCCTAATATTCCCAGATGGCCTGAATGCACCATAATTGCAGCAATAATACTTAGGCCTGTCACAATAACAAATTTTGCTGGACGATAAATTGTCCCAGAAATGATTGTGATAAACAATAATATTGCTGTTCCGAGACCATATTTATCTTTTATAATGATAACGGCATAATAATGCAGGTGCACCTTTTCAAAGATCAATACACTTTTATTTCTAAAGAATATTAAACTATTCCATTGAAGTCTATGGGCATCCTTAGATCAGAATTTCGCCACATAGGCTAAGATCTTGCTTCTCTAGAATGTGGATTTTGGGCACAGATTCATCACCCGCAAACCCTTCTGACCATTTCAAGTACATTTTTAGCATTTCTGAGCATTCCAGTCTGGAGAAAACCGACTTTATATCAGGTGTGAGGTGTGAGGTGTGCCCCTGTTAGTTATTCTGCTGCTGCTGGCCGGTTGCTACGTACACTTTACCTTGACAACACATTTGCCGGCCAGCTGAACCAAATTCTGCTACTGTATGTAAGCTGACGATGATCAGGTGGCGCTGGGGTATCTTTATGAGAGCAGTGACACATTCATTCCATTCATGTACATTTCATCATAGCTGACAAATTACGTAGCTTAACATTTTAAATTTGTACAAAACTGCATGAACCCAGCATCGGCACATCACCTAAAGCGCGAACTGAAGCAATAAATTGGCCATTGGACGATCTAACTGCAAAGACTTTTCATGGGCATGCTACGTTTCTGACATATAATGTGGATTATGAACGCATTTCATCACAGCTGACAAACAGCCTACGCAGGGACATTTTAAACGGAGCTGCCGGCTGTTGGCGATTTTGCTGATTCTTGAGCTCTCAGCGGAGTGCTGACTTGCGCTCCTTCTTTAGGTAGTGAACAAATGTAGTCTAAGCATGATTTTCTGAACTGGGCATTATCACTAATTTTACCCCCATAACTGTCGACGACTGAAAACACCAAGGGACACCCAAAGTCCCCTGTCCAGGAATAAACCTTGGGCAGATCCACGGCTCAAGGGGCCAACCCAACTCATGCTAGTAGAGGGAGCCTGTAAGTGTGTGTGTGCGTGTGTGTGTGTGTGTGTGTGTGTGAGGGGCAGCGGAATCCTAAGGGCAGGCATGTGCATGTCTTGGGTGGAGTGGGGTGGGACAGTTAAAAGGGGGGGGGGGGGTATTAATGGTGTATACTGTATGTAGAGGTTGGAGTGTTAAAGGGATATTCCGCCATTTTTGCAAATACGCTCATTTTCCACTTGGTTATGGTTATGGTTATGGTTATTTAGCAGACGCCTTTGTCCAAAGCGACATACAAATAAATAACAATACAAATTAAATTAACAGTGAACAATTACAAAATAGGGAGAATAGTAATATTATCAGTAAAACAATAATTTTAAGCACTAACCTAATGAGAAATAAAACAGTGAAATGAGAATAGCAATCAAATAAGTCACTCAGTTAATTAAATATAATAATAATAACTAAAGCATGGTATGGCTAAATTTAAGGACAATAGCAAAATAAATGTCAAATTCTATCAATGGACAAATTATAACAAAACAATACTATTATACAAACCATAACACATCACAAACTCAAAGGACTAAGTGCATATTAAACAAATATGCCTTAAATGTCTAACTTCAAGCTAACTTAACCGCGGACCTTAAAACAGCCTAGGACTCATGTGTTTAGCAGTCAAATTTTACTACGCCATGCCCCGCGGTGGGTTTTGCCGCGGTGATGGAAATGTATCCTACCACATACCTCGGGTCGCGTGTTTGCAGGTTTCTACAGGTCCAAATGGGCGTTTGAGTCGTGGAGAAAGCACCGTGTAAATTCTACGACTAAATTCATCGTTGCTCCTGCTCTGAAACCAGAATTACCTTTACCCGGAAATAGCAATAGCAAGAACACATATTGCCGAACCCGCCGAACTTCTTTTCCCACCATAGATATATATAGGCCTATTGGCAATATATCTATGTTTGCCCACCTGGTACCGTGTAGCCTCTGTGCAGAAGTCCGCCGACACCTCACTGCTCTGTAGGGAGACGGGTGGTGGGAGTGCCAGCTGCTTTTCCACCGCGCGTCGGGAGAATTAGGAATGAGCGAGCACGTGACAATTTGGGAGGGGGCTGAGCCTATCCTCCATCTTGGAAGGGTGTATCATTGGTTGCCAGGGGCAACGCCTTCCGAAGAGTCGCGTTTAGAGACTCATCAAAACTGTGGTCTAGATTCTTGTCTACAAGGACCGTACAAGGACAAGCTTATACCAAGCGCAAAGCAGCGATATTTGGAGAAGCTCTCCAGCATCCAAAGTTACTACACTACGCAAGAGTTCAAAAGCCACAAGTCGTTAGAAACGTTAGAGACTTTCTGCTGTGGTTGGGTGCAGGATCTACAAGCCTCGAGGGGCCGGATTCACGAAGCCTTTTTAAGACAAAAATACTTCCTAAGTGGTGCTTTCTTCTTATCTTTTGTCGTAAGAGCAAATTTAAGAAGATTTGATATTCATGAATAAAGACTTAAGAACAAATGGTATTCTTGAAAACAAAGATCTTAAATGTAGGCTTAATTTTCCTCGCAACTTTAAGACAACCCCGCACCTGTCTTAAAAACGTTACAGTGTAAAGTCGGGCCTAAATATAAACACATTTACCAGTTTTAGACAGCTCGTTTGAAATATCAGCCTTTATTATGTGTACTCACGATATATGAGCCAAACATTTATTGCTAATTTTAGCTTGCTGCTATTGTTTTCGGTAGCTCAGTCCTCTGAAAACTCGCATAGCTGCTAGACCGAAGGGTTCCTGCCAGCATTCGGCGCACGTCGTAGAGTAGAACACGTTTCATTTCTTAAATATCTAAAGTCCATGGAAATGGCAGCATTATCTAGTAAAAACGGCAAATTCCAAGAAAGAAAAGCGTTTCAAAGTTAAGATAACCGGGAGTGCCTGAAGGCATGACTTTTCCTCTTAGCAACGGTTGCCACTTGTAAACAAAACTCTACCGTATGATCGCGTTTAGTGTACGAATGGTGCAAGGCACTTATCTAGCTAAGTTCTTAAGTGGGAAAACAAAGAAGAGGTACGGGGGCAGTTCTTCACACAGCAGTGATTTCCAATCATTGTCAAGTTGTGCGGAATAAGAACCTACCGGGTTAACAACACACGACCTTAAACAATTCTTTGCCGCCCGGTATCAGGACCACCCTTCCAACCAGGGGAGGAGCTCCGTTTGGAGGAGCTCAGCTCACGGCTGTGACGACACATTCTCATTCCTAATAGACTTCCGTTAAGTTAGATAACAGAGAGCCACAGCAGACTGTTGTCCCTAAATGTTTCGTTAGGAACCTAAGTGAAAATGCTCATCTGCGCATTCTGCACTGTCAGAACACGCATTAGGGTAAAAAAAAACCTTCACAGTTTACCAGGCTAAATGAGAAGATTGGGCTAACATAACCTACCTGTGTAAGGATCCCCGGATGAGTAGGCTAGAGTTCGCTTTTACTGGTGCAATTTTCTTCGTGTACTTTTTCTTTAACAGTAGACAACTCCTTAACAATACTGTAACAACACCTCATAAGTAGGCTACATTCAGCACCGTAAGGGCTACTGACCTCAATGTGCCCTTAACAAAACTAATACAACTTTTCTTTTAAGAGAAGTTATCCCTTTTCTTTCTTTAGGGCGGTACCAAAACCGAAACTTCACAACGGCATATTGTCAAAGTTACTTAACATCGTTTCAAAATAAAAGTCCCCCTCCTTTGTTAGTGCATGAAACAAATAGACAGGTCAAAACCCAAAACGATCTGATTAGAATCGAATCGCGTAGAATCCATTTCTGCTTGGACATTTTTATATTAGGCATAGTTGATTAGATAATTTGCATACTTGAATACATTAGCGAATTTAGTGCATAATAAAGAAATGCATAGTTGTAGGTAGACAAATGAATGGCTTTAGGGCCAAGATAATATTGAAATTGCATCAAATATCAGAAATATCAGAAATGTTTTTAGTTTGCAGTTAACGCAAATTATGGCGTTTTTTACCGTTTTTGTTCATGTGCAACTTCATCTTTACAAAAGCATCATGACAAAGTAATTATGGATGTTTTTACTTAATCAATGTAATTAAGTAAAAACAATGTCTCATTTGCATACAATAATTGGTCTGTGAAGAAGTATTCTTATGTTCATGCTGTGTTGTAACTGATCTTCCCCTCCAGTTGTCCACTGTATGTAGGCCTAGTAAATGTAATATTTAGGCTACAGTAGCCTATTAGTAAATAAACATTTAATATTTCTAAACATAATTGTATAGAATTTCATCAAATGGCATAATATTTTTGAGAGAAAGAGGGGAACTTGATGCACCCTATAGGCTACACACACAGAACAGGCTTGTGCAAAATTCCACATTTTAGTTATATGTTGTGTGTATCTGCCAAACGTCATTGTTAAACACTACCCTTAAATTATGTACATTTGTACATTTGATGTACTTTGAATTTCAATTCCTTTAATTCAAATTTGAATGGTAATTTTTAGCCTGTACATCCTGTTTTTGACTAGTCTGGTTTGACTGGCTGCGCTTTGTTTCTACTGCACTTCGCGTCGTTTAAGTTTCGTTTTCGGTGCGTCACCGGCCAATAGTGCCAGTATGGCCGTTTCTGATTGGAGCCAAAGATTCTGGCAATGAAACAGCCAGAGTAGACCTGAGGGTGTCCAGCCTGAGCTGTCGAGCGAAATTCAAATTTCCCAGAAGTTCAGGCAGGGTTCACCCAGCCTAGCACACACACACACACACACACACACACACACACACACACACACACACACACACACACACACACACACACACACACAGGGTTCACCCAGCCTAGCACACACACACACACACACACACACACACAGGGTTCACCCAGCCTAGCACACACACACACACACACACACACACACACACACACACACAGGGTTCACCCAGCCTAGCACACACACACACACACACACACACAGGGTTCACCCAGCCTATGCACACACACACACACACACACACACACACACACACACACAGGGTTCACCCAGCCTAGTTTTTGACCTCAATTCACATTCAATTCAAATTCAACAATTGAATTGGAATTTAGGAGTAATTTTCAATAAAATTCTGAATTTTGCACAAGCCTGACACACAACACACCACACACACACACACTCTCTCTGTCTCCATCTCTCTCTCTCTCTCTCTCACACACACACACACACACACACACACACACACACACACACACACACACAGTACTACAGAGAATGTGTTTATTGAGGAACTTCACTGCCCTCTAGTGGCCATACTGCGTAGTGAAGCACTGCGGTTCCAATTGGTAAGTAGCTATTTCAGTTGTATTAGATTGTTGATATTAGATATTATAAAAAAAAACTTTTTGTAACCATAAACAACTGCACCATAAATTGAAACATGTGTTCTGCTTTGCACTCCTTGAAATTCTAAAACTTTTTTTTTTGCAAATCGCTACCTTGTTTCTTACATTACACTTTATTCATATTAAAGAAAATTCTTCAATCTTTGCATCCATTCAAAATCTGTTCATTCAGCCAGTGTTACCACCCTTGCATAGGCTCCCTGCACATTCCAGAACTCAGTACACTGCTTTTACACTGACTGTATTCAGTACACTGCTTTTACACTGTATTCAGCACACTGCTTTTAGACTGTATTCAGTACACTGCTTTTACACTGTATTCAGTACACTGCTTTTACACTGTATTCAGCACACTGCTTTTACACTGACTGCATTCAGTACACTGCTTTTACACTGACTGTATTCGGTACACTGCTTTTAGACTGTATTCAGCACACTGCTTTTACACTGTATTCAGTACGCTGCTTGTTTTTAAAGCCCTGCATGGTCTCACAAATGTGGCTGATATACTGCATCAATAGTATGTACTCCCTCGAGGCCTTTAAGGTCTGCATCCCAATCACTGCTCATTGCACCAGTCACCACTCAAACACAAAGGAGACGATGTGCATTTGCTGTTGTTGTGATGAGACTTTGGAATATTCTCCTAATGGACTTCAGAAACACACCGACCCCAACTGCTTTGAAATGGCGGCTGAAGACTTCCTCTATTTGACTGATTGGGGTTTGGAGGACGATGTTATTCTATTTGACTGGTTGGGGTTTGGAAGACAATGTTATTGTTTGAAATGGCGGCTGAAGACGTCTACTATTTGACTGATTGGGGTTTGGAGGACGATGTTATTCTATTTGACTGGTTGGGGTTTGGAAGACAATGTTATTGTTTGAAATGGCGGCTGAAGACGTCTTCTATTTGACAGATTGGGGTTTGGAGGACGATGTTATTCTATTTGTCTGGTTAGGGTTTGGAGGACGATGTTATTGTTTGTTTCTTTTTCTGTAAATACTGCTTGTCTGTCTCTTTCATGTCTTCTTTTCCTGTTTCTTTGTGAAGAATTTAAGGTCTTAAAGGTGCTGTATAGATGACACTTACCTACTAACTACTCAAAATGCAAAAGACACGTATGCCAACGCATCCACTAACTGATCACTATGACAACGCATCCACTAACTGACCATTAATGGGGATGAATAAAGTATATCTATCCATCTATCTATCTATCTAAACAATTATAACAAGACAACATTCCTGTTGTACATGTTCAGTTGTATACAAAGGCAAAATCAGTTTAAAAAAAAAAAACTATTTCAAAGAGAAAATAAGCACCCTCACAGCAAAGATACATCATGAAATGAGTATTTTTCTAAATGACTGTGGTTAGATTTTATTTATTGAAGTTAATTAAAGAAAATCGTTGTGCTTAAAGAAATCAGAACTTTACAGAGGATTGTAAGTATAAACATTACATCTCATTTAATTGTGAAATTAAAAATGCAAAATTAAAAATCCTGAGTGCTACTAAACTGAAGCTTTTATTTGATTACCATTTACAGCAACATGATGATGAAAGGTTTCAGCAACATTCAGCAATTCACCTTGGTGATATTGGATCTGTAAGAGAGAGAGAGAGAGAGAGAGAATGTTATCCTTCAACAATAGATAATACAAATAATAAAAATGTTGTATGAGTTGTCATTTAACTATGGTAGTAAATTTACACACCCTCAACAAACACAACAATATGTGATTTAAATTCCGTACCAGCATTTAGCAGCATGTTTACTGTTCCATGGAAAGTGTTGCCATAGAGACTAGGGGCCACAGCAACTCCACTATTTTGAGCCGTAATGGAGGACGAGCCTGAGGCTGGCTGGACTGGGCTAGAGGAGCCAGAGAGACTAGGGGCCACAGCAACTCCACCAGTGTGAGCCGTAATGGAGGACGAGCCTGAGGCTGGCTGGACTGGGCTAGAGGAGCCAGAGAGACTAGGGGCCACAGCAACTCCACCAGTGTGAGCCGTAATGGAGGACGAGACTGAGGCTGGCTGGACTGGGTTAGAGGAGCCAGAGGGCATCTCCTCTGTGCTGGTAGTGGACACTAAGGCAGAGAAGCACAACATCAGCAAACAAACAAACAGAGGAAGGACATAAACAAACAAACACATGCTACACACACAGCACTAGCTCCACACTACACACACAGCACTAGCTCCACACTACACACTACACATACAGCACTAGCTCCACACACACAGCACTAGCTCCACACTACACACACAGCACTAGCTCTATTCTACCTTCCACAGGGCTCTGGATATCAGCAGGGTGTGGGCATGCAGAGACAGGAACTCCAGTAGAGGTGTTCATATTGTCCTGATTGTTCCAGCATTCGATTCCCAAGATCTCTGCTTGCCAGACTTTCTGTCTGTCTACAGAGCTGAGGAGCTCCATCTTGAAGTCCACAGCATTGCTTAAGCGCAACTTGAAGAAGTTGGGAACAAAATGCAAGTCTATAAGGTCCAGCTCTGCTGGATAGATGGTGGAGGTGCAGTCAGTCGCTAAGCTGTAGAAGTCATTCATCTGCAGAGGTCTCACAGGCCGGGGCAAATCCAATCGGAACCCTCTGAATCCCTGCTGCTTTTCCTGCTTCTCCACCAGCTCTGTGAGATGGGCGTTCACAGGCAGGAGATATGTGCGGAAAATGAGGGGCACTCTGCTGTTCTGATAGACCAGAACATCTGCATGGATCTTAATCTGAGAGATGAGAGACATTAGAGAGTAGAAAATCCCACGAAGAGAAAAGGAGGGCTTCACCAGTCTGGCATGGAAGCGACTCAGCTCACACGTCTCTATCAACACTCCACTGTCCTGCTTATGCAGAATCTTCACAGCATCCTTCAGAGAAGACGGGCTACCTCCCAAACAGAGGAAATGTGGCAGGTGGATCTCCTCCAGCTCTCCTGACATGAGCTTGATGTCCATTGAAGGGCCAGCTGGTCTGTACTGCATGTGGGGCAGCTCATCAGCCAAGAGATGCCAGTCTATGAAGCGGTACTGCAGGGTGACTGGACCAGCACACGTCCAGCGCAGACCAGACTCTGGGCACTCATAGCTCCCTGCAGGAGAGCTCAGGCTGTAGGTGGAGACACTCTTCTCTGTGGAGACTTCAGGCTTCACCAGGACCCAGTGGCTGGAGTCTGGAACTTCAGCACAGGATTCACAGCTCCTCTGTGGGGCATTATTGTGGTGATCCTCCCTTTAAAAAACACACACACACACACACACACACACACACACACACACACACACACACACACACACACACACACACACACGTACACACACACACACACACACACACACACACACACACACACACACACACACACACACACACAGTGAACTTTCGCAAGCTAACCAGAAGATAGTTAAGCCTAGATTCACCAGACAGTTTTTGGTCGTTTTGGTACATTTCTCGAATCATCCTTGAGATTTGCATTTCTCAAAACAATTTGTACAAATACCAAAACACCATGGATTACCTGCAAAAGCCAGTTTCTTGCGCACAATCCTTAGTTCATCTCTCAAAACTAAATATCTGTGTCAATGAACATGTCAGTACATCAGAATGACAAGTCCTTGTGTCATTGTGTACGAATAAGACAGTCAAATGGCTTAGTCGTGTTGTCAGTATAATGGTGTACTCTGGAGGGATGTTCTGATGGCTATGGGTAAAGTTTTGATGACAATTGTTGTAAATTGTAAATTACACCTTAGTGTATGTGGGAGTTTGATCGCCACGCAAGAGACTGGACAAGATTCACATTTACTGTTTTTTTACTGTAATTTGTTGACAGACCATGTCATTGCGATACAGACAGGATAAAAAACAGCACTGCATAGTACAAAGGGAACAACAGTAGACATGTGACCATAGGACAAACTCCTTAGGGAAAACTATGCAGTGCTGTAGGATTCTCATAGGACACACTCCTTAGGGAAAACTATGCAGTGCTGTAGGATTCTCATATGACACACTCCTTAGGGAAAACTATGCAGTGATGTAGGATTCTCATATGACGAACTCCTTAGGGAAAACTATGCAGTGATGTAGGATTCTCATATGACAACATGTTCACATACATTTGTAACTTGCTCAAAGGAATGAGAAACTGCTTTTTTGATGTGCACAAGTGACGCAATGATGTGAAGATTGAACAGGTAGTTTTGAGAATTTCAATTCTGATTTGAGAAATGTACCAAAGCGACTAAGAAAAAACTGTAATCTCTCACACACACACACACAGGAAAGTAACAGCTATGTTATGGAGTCACAGGAAAATGTGTGTGCATCTGGGTCGGAGGGCCTACAGTATATCATCATTGTCTGGACAAACCCAGAGACCACAACATTATTTAGGCATTTAGTTTTCCACGTGTTCCCACGCTGGGCTTATCAACCAAATAGGCGTATATGGCGTATATGTATATAAAGTATGTGGTGGGCCACTGAATGTCTGGCCACTTGCTAGCGTCATTGTGTGTGTGTCTTTCTGCGTGTGTGCATGTATGTGTGTTTGTATGTATGTATGTATGTATGTGTGTGCATTAGTGCTGTCAAAAATATTGCGTTATTAACGCGTTAACGCAAAACAATTTTAACGGCGTTATTTTTTTTATCGCGAGATTAATGCTCTTCCTGACCTGTGACAACTTTTTTCATAAACTGCTGTGGCCACACACACACACACACACACACACACACAGAACTGCTGTGGCCACGTTAGAAAAACTACAGGACCCGGCTGTAAACCAGAAGCACAACAATATACGCGCCCCACAATGCCATTGTTTAGATGTCCAGCTGAAGACGTTAAAATGGACGCTGCTAACAAACTAATGAATGGAAAGTTTAGTTTTAAAGTGTAACTTCACCCCATAACTCCACCCACTTCACATTTCTGAAAAAGGCTTTCAAAATGGGCAGGACGTTCTGAAAATTTGGAAGGGAGTGCAGCCCTGCTGCAGCCAATTAACCATGGTGATTTCGTGTCAATCTGGGAATGAGTGCTGCAGACATGGCTTATCACAGGTAGGCTAATAAGGGCAGCAGGTGTTGGGGCGTTTCATTCCTAATTTGCAATGACCCGGTGACGTAGTGTTGGACGAGAAGTGCTCGACTACACAAGCATTCCAATAGTATTTTGGACCAACATGCCATGGCATGTTTCAACCTGCAGAGGGCGCGGAAAGCAATATCTCCAATACAAAATCATACGAAATGTTACTTTTGTCGAGAAACACAATTTTTGTCAATATTAACCCTAGTTATAGTGTAGTTCATCACTTATGAGTATTTTCAATCAATCTACAGCTCAAAAAACATATTTTAGGGTGCAGTGACTCTTTAAAACATTGCTAGGGTAGGTTGATAAGAGCAAAATTATCTGTGTGTACTGTCGATGTGAACTTAGTTACCATCGTAGCACGACTAGTTATTATTAGCCGCATTGAGAATTTGCGCGAACTGAACTGAAGTCTAGGTAGAGCAGGTGTTGGGGCAGACGCAGTTGCGCTAACGGGAGATTAGCCTACTGGCCTCGGTAATGAGAACCATCTCAGGGTAACGTTAATGTGAGTGTATGTGTGTGACATCCCTCTGGCTCTTCTCTCCCTGTGACGGCTGCAGGCTGCAGGCTGCATCCGCTCTTCCTGCTTGCGCGCTCTCTCCTGCTCTGTGTCTCCCTTCTGCAGGTGTAATTGCTGGCGTGGGTGTGGCTACGGAGGTCCCATTAGGCTGCTTACACTCAGGTGTATAAAGGGTTCTCCGTGCACCCCTGGAGGGGGCTGGGCTGCGTTTGGCCGTTCGGAATCCCTCGAGAGAGCTGCCGTCGTTTCTTTTGTTTCCTTTGTCACATCCATGCATTTTCATCTCAGCACACAAATCGCAACACGCACTTCTGCCGACATACTAATTCTCATTTACTGATTTACTGATACGGACTTACGCATTGTTTTCGCTTCTTTTATTTAATAAATCAGTTAAACGTTGGTCCTCTTGGTTTGTCTTCCCCTTTGTTTGGTTATGGCCTTTTGAGCCAGGCCATAACATGGGGGCTCGTCAAACCTGCGTGTAAAATCATACTTCAAAGTTTCGTAGCCTATAGTGTCGGGTTGCGTTGGGGAGGACAAAGGAGGACCGCATGTTCATTTTGTAGTTCGGTTGAAATGTGTTACGTTTATTCGATTATTTTGCAGCTCCGGGATTATTGTTTTTCCGTTGTGGCAGCCCAGCGCGTTTGGATTTGCGGCCTATGGGTAAGTGTACCTGCGTTTGGTAACAGGTTATTAACTTTTGTTCGTTGATCTCCCCAGTTAGGTTGAAGGGTCGCCGAGGGTGGTTTTGTTATTTTTTGTGATTACTCCTGGGCTGAGGCACCGCCGCTTCTTGAGTTTAGACAATTAGTTTGATCTTGGGTTGTCGGTATCTGGGTGTATAAAAGAGCTCAGTCCTTGGGGGTAACACGAAGACGTTAGGGGGTAGTTTAGTTAGTTTGGCTTTGTATAGTTTAGACGGGGAGTTATTTCGTTATTGACCTGTGTCCTGCGCAGGGGCGCTGCCTGTTGGTTAGTGTTTGCGCAGCCTTATCTGATATTTTGGTATTGGCCCGTGGTGATTTGAGTTAGGTAATATAGTTTTGGATTTGGAATTTTGATTTTCTAGACCATGTCGTCTGTTGCAGATTTTGTAGAGGCTCCGTCAGCGGAGTTGTTAGGGGCATTTTCAAAGAAGCAATTGTGGGAGCTGGTAGCTCAGTACAATATAGGGGGGTCTGATAAACGGTGGCGAAAAGATGAGCTGCTGACGGCCTTGAAACGGCATTTTGTTGAAAATGGAATTTTGCCTCCTACTTCGCCAATAAAGGAAAAGCCTAGTGTGGCTTATGAGGGGCTAACATTTGAGCAGAGAAAAGAAATCCTAGGATTGCAGCAAGAGCATGACCGAAAGATGGCAAAACAGGCCAGCGATCAGCAGGTTGAGCTGGAAAAGTTAAGAGTGTCCGAGTTGGTTAAAAAAAGAGAGATTGAAATGGCACAAATTAAACATTTACAGCATATGGAGTCAGAGAGACTGTCGCAACAATTTAAACTTGAGGTTGAACGAATGAAATTGGTTGGGGAAGGTAAATTGTCTCCTGAAGATATAGGGGCTAGAAAGGCTCCAGCGCGTTCATTTGATGTTGTTCGTAATCTCAAGTTGGTGCCTAAATTTAATGAGCGCGATCCTGACGTTTTTTTTTCTTTATTTGAGAGTGTAGCGAATGAATATGGGTGGCCTGCATCTGACCGTGTGGTCATGTTACAAAGTGTCCTCACGGGTAGAGCGCAGGAGGTCTTTACTGCGTTGTCAGTTCAGGATCGAAAAGACTATGATAAAGTTAAGACTGCTGTTCTAAAGGCATTTGAGTTAGTCCCTGAGTTTTATCGCAAGCGTTTCAGGTCTTGGCGGAAAAGAGAGAAGCAGTGCTACGTTGAGTTTGCGAGGGAGCTAACAACTCATTTTGATAAGTGGTGTTTGTCATTAAATGTAGCCACTTTTGAGGAATTGAGGGAAACCATCCTTATTGAACAGCTCAAAGATGTTATGCCTGATCGTGTTGCTATGCATTTGAGTGAAAATAAAACGAAGTCTGTGGCTGAGGCCGCAGCATTGGCAGATGAGTTCAGTTTGACGCACAGACAGTATTATTCTGGTGATTTTCGCATGCGTAATGATTTTGTTCGTGGTGATAGTTCAAATGCACAGCGTCCTAGAAATTTTGACTTGCCATCTTCGCAAAGAGGGTTTGTTAATTCTCGTAGCAAGGGTAGCGCAGATACAACTTATGTCTGTCATTACTGTGGTGAGGAGGGGCATTGGAAGGGGGAGTGCCCTGTTCTCCGACAGAGATCTCGTAGAGCTGGACCTGATGCGTCTCATGGCGCGAGCGTTCTGCTGGTCGACACGGCGTCTGATTGCATTGATAATGTTCTGTCCAAGAAGTTAAATCTGTGTGACGAAAATTTTGAAGTGGGGCCGAAACATGACTATTCTCCGTTTATTACTGAAGGGTTTGTTTCTGTAGTGGGCGACAGTGGGAAAAGGTCGATTAAAATTCTGAGGGATACTGGGGCTTCGGAATCTTTTATTCTTCAGGATGTGCTGCCTTTCTCTCAAGTTACTAGTGCGGGGAAAAATGTGTTAGTGCGCGGAATTGGTTTGCAAACTCTGTCTGTGCCTTTACACAAAATGGCCCTTCAGTCTGATTTGGTGAATGGGGAGGTAATTGTGGGTATTCGTCCATCTTTGCCAGTGCATGGAGTGGATATGATCCTGGGTAACAATCTAGGTGGATCTTTTGTCTGGAGAGGTGTGCCACCGCCACCTGTGGTGTGTTCTTCTCCATCGCTTGACGTTGAGCTGCGCGATGAATTTCCCGATGTGTTCGAGTCGTGCGCGGTCACGCGTGCCATGTCTAAAGTGAAGTCGGAGTCTTCCTGTGATAAAGTTCACTTAAAAATGTCCGTGCCTGGCTGGGCTGTTCTCCCTTCCTCTGTTTCTCAAGAGGAGTGGATAGCAGCACAGCAGTGTGATGCAGAGTTAAAGGGACTAATTGATGCTGTTTTGACGTCCAGTGAGATAGATTGTGCAACGAATGGATACTTTGTTCAGGATAAGGTGTTGCTTCGTAAATGGTCTTTGCAGGGTGAGCACGGCGTGAGTGAGCCATTAGTTCAGGTTGTAGTTCCAACTCAGTTTCGGGAGGTAGTGCTAAAAACGGCTCATGGCGATTTGTCTGGCCATCTCGGGGTTCGAAAAACATACGACCGTGTTTTGCAGCATTTCTACTGGCCCAAACTGAAAAAAGATATCGCTCACTACGTTAAAACTTGCCATGCGTGCCAGATGACGGGGAAACCTAATCAAATCTTAAAACCGGTGCCCCTGTATCCGATTCCAGTTTCAGCATCACCTTTTCAGCATCTGATTATAGACTGTGTTGGTCCCTTACCGCATTCAAAGTCAGGGAATGAATACCTTTTAACGGTGATGTGTCAGGCTACCAGATATCCAGCTGCTTATCCATTGCGTCGTATTACCACGAAAGCTGTTGTCAAAGCCCTGTCACAGTTCATTTCTATTTTTGGCATTCCTAAAATCGTTCAGAGCGACCGCGGGAGTAACTTCACTTCCAAAATGTTTGCTGACATTTTGAGATGTTTAGGAATTCAACAAAATTTGTCTAGCGCATATCACCCGCAGAGCCAGGGAGCGCTTGAGCGTTTCCATCAGACGCTCAAGTCTCTCCTGCGCGCATATTGTGTTGAATTGAAACGTGATTGGGAGGATGGTCTGCCTTGGCTCATGCTGGCTGCTAGGGAAGTCATGCAAGAGAGTCTCGGTTTTAGCCCTAATCAACTGGTTTTCGGGCATAATGTGCGTGGCCCATTGGCAGTTCTTAAAGATGGTTTGACTCAGGAAGAGCCACCAATGTCGTTAGCAGAGTATGTGCACGGTTTTCGCAGACGGCTGTTGTTGGCGGGCGAATGCGCTCGGGAAAAACTTCAAGACGCCCAGGTTAAAATGAAGGGTCTTTTCGATCAGGGGTCTGAGGTCCGTGAATTTAGGCCTGGAGATCAGGTCCTGGCCTTGTTGCCCTCACCTAGTTCTCCTTTTTGTGCGAAATTCGTTGGGCCTTACTCTGTTGTCCGAAAAATGTCTGAGCAAAACTATATCATTTCTACTCCTGAGCGTAGAAAGTCTTCACAAATGTGTCATGTTAATCTATTAAAGCCTTATTTTCAGCGTGATTTAAATGTTTCCCCTGTGGTGGCTGCTGGTGTTGCCACCGTTACCTCTATCGAAGCGCAGTCGGAGGTGTCCTCCTCGGTGGCAGCGGGGGGAGAGGAATTTCCTGACACGGCAGGCATGCAACCACGTTTGAAAAATTCAGAGACTTTGAAGGATTTAGAATCGTTGTTCGGGCATCTGTCTTCATTACAGCGTACTGAGTTGACACACATTATTGCGGAATTTTCTATGCTGTTTGGAGATACCCCGTCTCGCACACACTTAATAGCACATGACGTGGATGTGGGTGATGCTTTGCCCATCCGACAACGTTTTTACCGGGTGCCATTAGAGAAAAAACAAAAATTGGAAGCTGAAGTTCAATATCTTTTAGAGAATGAATTAGCTAGACCGTCTTTCTCTAGTTGGGCTTCCCCGTGCATTCTCGTGGGTAAACCGGATGGGACATCTCGATTTTGCACGGATTATCGCAAATTAAATAAAATCACAAAACCTGATGCTTTCCCGCTTCCTCGCATGGAAGACTGCATCGACCAGGTTGGCGCTGCCAAATTTGTGAGCAAATTTGATCTGCTTCGCGGGTATTGGCAGGTTCCGTTAACACCTCGCGCACAAGAGATAACGTCGTTTATCACTCCAACAGGGTTATATTCTTACTCTGTAATGAGTTTTGGGCTTCGTAACGCCCCGGCCTCTTTTCAAAGGCTTATGAATAAAGTAATTTTTGGTCTGGAAGGTGTTGCAGTGTATCTTGATGATGTCATTACATATAGTGATACTTGGGCTCAACATTTGGTGCGGGTGCGTTCGCTTTTCCAGCGCTTGGCAGATGCGCGTTTGACTGTAAATCTGGCGAAATGCGAGTTTGCAAGAGCTACAGTCACATATCTGGGGAAAGAGGTTGGTCACGGAAAGGTTGGGGTTCTCAGCGCAAAAGTAATGGCCATTGAACGCTTCTCCCCTCCCTTAACGAAAAAAGAGTTAATGCGTTTTCTCGGGATGGTAGGCTATTACAGAAGTTTTTGTCCGAATTTCTCGACCGTTGTCGCTCCGCTGACAGATTAGCTGAAGGCTTCAGTCAAGTTTTGTTGGTCGGAGAAGACTGAGCAGGCTTTCCAGAATGTCAAAATGCTGTTGACCACGGCGCCGGTGCTAGCAGCTCCTAAGTTTGACCAGCCGTTTAAAATTCAAGTCGACGCAAGTGATGTCGGTGCCGGGGCTGTGTTGTTGCAGACACACGGGGATGGGGTGGATCATCCCGTCTGTTTTTTCTCCCGTAAATTTAATGTGCATCAACGCAATTACTCGGTTATTGAGAAAGAAACATTGGCTTTAATCTGGTGTCTACACCATTTTCATGTTTATGTTGGTGGGGGAGCGCCAGTTGTCGTTTATTCCGACCACAACCCATTGACGTTTCTTCATTCCTTACAGAGTCCGAGTCAGCGCTTGATGCGTTGGATTCTTTTCTTGCAGCCTTACAACCTTCAGATTAATCATATTCGCGGGGCTGATAATGTACTGGCTGATACATTGTCACGTGCTCCGGTTTAGTAACACTGGTATGATAGTAAACTGCCTGGTGATTAATTCTTGGTTTTCCGTTATTATTCTCTTTTCCTGTTTTTCTGTACTTCCAACTTTCATAGGCTCTCATAGGATCCTGATTGCTGGAGTGTGGTTGAGCGGGGGTCTTGGTGTGAGAGTATTACGGTAAAACAGGGAATGGGTGTTTTGGGTGGTAGCTTATAACGGGGCTGCTCATGGGAACATTATTTTTGTGTCTAGAATATTTTTGGTTACTTATTATTATTGATGTTATTATTAATCTGTATTTTCTTGTATTTGGGTTAAACTGGGGGCCGATTTTTTTTAGGGTGGGGGTGTGACGGCTGCAGGCTGCAGGCTGCATCCGCTCTTCCTGCTTGCGCGCTCTCTCCCGCTCTGTGTCTCCCTTCTGCAGGTGTAATTGCTGGCGTGGGTGTGGCTACGGAGGTCCCATTAGGCTGCTTACACTCAGGTGTATAAAGGGTTCTCCGTGCACCCCTGGAGGGGGCTGGGCTGCGTTTGGCCGTTCGGAATCCCTCGAGAGAGCTGCCGTCGTTTCTTTTGTTTCCTTTGTCACATCCATGCATTTTCATCTCAGCACACAAATCGCAACACGCACTTCTGCCGACATACTAATTCTCATTTACTGATTTACTGATACGGACTTACGCATTGTTTTCGCTTCTTTTATTTAATAAATCAGTTAAACGTTGGTCCTCTTGGTTTGTCTTCCCCTTTGTTTGGTTATGGCCTTTTGAGCCAGGCCATAACACTCCCCTTCCTACTACTGCGTTATCTGTCTTGTGCCTGCGTGCGTGTGTGTGCACGCACGCGTTCATGCACATTCGGTGTGTGTGTGCTTGTGTGTGTGTGTGAGTGAGTGTGTGTGTATTCGTGCACATTTGGTGTGTGTGTGTGCTTGTGTGTGTGTGTGAGTGAGTGTGTGTGCATTCGTGCACATTCGGTGTGTGTGTGTGTGTGTGTGTGTGTGTGTGTGTGTGTGTGTGTGTGTGTGTGTGTGTGAGAGAGAG
>NC_085015.1:1337290-1362290 GCF_963854185.1 Sardina pilchardus | reverse complement strand
CCTTAGGTAGGACTTAACGTCAGCATTGCTGGCATCATTGCCAGGAGCAACATACGAGGTGTTTGAAAGCCTTGGAGAAAATTTGCTTCTAAGTAATGTTGTTAACAAATGTTTCATAATCGTATATGTGTGTGTATTTTGTGAATTCTTACACTGTGATGCTATGCAGTCTATTAGCTCAGTCACTAGTACACACTTAGAGTTTACTTCTGAGAGTCTGATCGTAAAGTGATTAATTTGAAGAGGCTTTACTAGCTTGATACGAAATATTAAGTTTGTATTTAGTTTCACAGATTCAGTGTTTACTTGTATCAATGCCCTTATATACAAGTAAAGAGTCAACTTTACTTCCACGTCTGGGTTTTTCATTCAACATTACTGACTGTTGTCAACTCGTGCAAATTATACATGTATATACGATCATGAAACATTCATTAACAACATTACTTACAAGCAAAGCTTCCCCAAGACTTTTAAACACATGGATTACAGAAAACGAGCAATGCTTTCTACTGTACAGTAAGTGCTGGTCATAAAATGGTATGCAACCACCTAGCAACCTAGCAACCACCAGACTGTTTCCTAACAATGAGGAAATGACATCACACAGACCAGAAACTAGCTATCCTGCTGTATCGGGAATGGCCAGTGTCAGTGTGTCTCCAAAACACAGATTTATCAATACACAACAGGACATAACACTCCCTTGTTTGATATTGAACACAATATCACTAATATAACATTTTAGTTCAAGGTAACAATGTCAAACTAATCCAGACGTATCTAGAGAGAGATAAGGAGTATTACTCCCACGGCAGGCCTAAGCAATGCTTTTGCAATGCCTCCTTTTGTTACTGTCAGTTCCAACTTCCTGACTGTCTCATCATATCAGCGTCAGGGACGACTTTAGAGACGAGAGCCACAAGCCACCTGGTTGTCCTTTAACAGGACCAGCTCACCTTGTTTCACACATCTGAAATATTGGTTAAATGACAAAAGACACTTGTTGAATGATTCCAATGCAACTTAGCTAAAAGTAACTGATTTGCTGATTGAAGAGACATATTTACAGGTGATGATTATTCCAGCATGGCTAATTGTAAAGAGTATTATATCTTTTTATTCAGTCTGCTGCTTATTGTGATCATTTGCCATGTTTTGAGCAAAGAGTTTGAGAGAAATCTAAAGAAACACAGTGCCCTCCAAAAGTATTGGAACACATGCTTAAAGTTAAATATAAAATACTTCTTTTGGAATTTGATCTTAATGCCTTAAATGAAAGAAATGAGGAAATATTCAACCTTTAAGGACATCAATTTTCTTTGTGAATGAATAATGTATTGTAAATAAATAAATGTTTTCTTTAAAATACAGGGGTCATAAGTATTGGAACACCCATGTTAAATTCCCATAGAGGCAGGCAGATTTCTATTTTTAACAGCCAGTTATTTCATGGATCCCGACACTATGCACCCTTGGCCTTCGGAATTAAAATAACCCCACATTAACACTATACCTTCACCATACCAAGAGATTGGCATGGTTTTATTTCATTTAGCCTATTAGCTGGTTTGAATTGCATTGAGCTCAATGAGAATTAAACGGTATGGTGAAGGGTATAGTGTTGATGTGGGGTTATTTTAATTAACTCCTGCTCAAACAAAATGTGTGCGTAGTTCTGCATTAAGTTGATTACAGTACATGTTCATTAACTCTTCTAGCAGGGGGAGGTGGTGGATACTTTTAAAGCCTAGACTATTTGGCGCAGGTTATTGTTAATGCGCTGTCGCTGGTCATCAAAATCATGCAGTATTGCTACGTTTTGTTCCAGCATTATCAACAAATGCAGCAGTGCAGCACACACACGGCTCCGTGATCCAGCATTGTTGTTGTTCTGCCAAGGGTCTAGTCAGGTGAGGTCAAGCGCGGGGGCTGGACAATGAGTTCGAGGTGGGGCTATGTCATCAACAAAATGATGCCAGATGTGCTTTTACACGGCAAAATGAAAAACGGGGTTTTCAAAAACTCCCACCTTGGAAGCCGTTATCAAAAACCATCGTTATCAGCCTCCGAAACTGCGGCATCATGTATGCGCAAGGCGTAACTGATGAAAAAAAACACAGTTTTCCAAAAAACGTTGTCGAGTAAACAGGGCCTCAGTGCAACATGTACCCCCGCCAAGTGTACCCCTCCCCCACAGAACCAATGGCAACCCCACACAGACACACCCCTCCCCCACAGGACCAATGGTAACCCCACACAGACACAACCCTCCCCCAAAGGACCAATGGCAACCCCACACAGACACACCCCTCCCCCACAGGACCAATGGCAACCCCACACAGACACACCCCTCCCCCACAGGACCAATGGCAACCACACACAGACACACCCCTCCCCCACAGGACCAATGGCAACCCCACACAGACACACCCCTCCCCGCTCTCCTCCCCCCTCCCCCCCAGGGTGACCAAAACCATGGTAACCCCTTACCCCCCCCCCCCCCCCATCATCACGGCACCCTCTCTAGGTTTAATCATAATGTCATAGATTTGGACACTTCCATTATTCTTTACTGTTGCAAATCACCAAACATTACAAAACTATGTCTAATCTAAAACTCAACTCATTACTAGAATGACATTTGGGATGACAGGATATTGTCATTATGGTGGCAGATATCACCCAGTGCCACCTTAGCAGATCTGCCTCTGATCATAGAGGGCCCTGCACACACAACATCACAGATCACAGGTTTACAGTGCTGATGTGACCACTGGAACCAGCCTCTGAAGGACAACTTCCTTTCTGACCCTCATAATGAATGACAAATTACAGTAATAAATAAAGAATGGCAAGTTGCAGTAAATATGGCAGCAATATGGCACAAAACTAGCCTGGCTAACGCCTCCCACTTCTCAAATGAGACGTGGTCTGGCAACCAGACGTTCATTTTCTCGTATTTGAAAAAATGCCCAGATCCGTTCATTGGGCGCCACGGATGTCTATCAAATGCGCATAGCTCACCCAACTCGTTCGTATGCAACGCTAAGGGCTGCCGTAAATCCTTTGGCGTCGAATGTAGACGCAAGAGGGCAACGGAAACTTCTCGGATGTTCTGTGATTGGTTCGCCAACATCAGGCGAACATTTGGGCGTTAGTTTCCAGACTGGCTTAGCAGCGGGATTGAAATCACCGCGCAAGGCAGTATGGGAAAACCCAGGCTAGCACAAAACAGGAGCTTAATCTCTTTCTCTCTCTGTTTTACTCACTTTGCTGATGTGACCACTGGAACCAGCCTCTGAAGAACGTCATCTGGACTGAGGAGCTCAGTCTGATCAGTCTCTGGTGTCTTTATGTACTTCTGCAGGTCAAACTCATCCAGCTGCTCCTCTGGGATCTTAAACCTAAATGTCCTAGTCTCCCACTGTCCTGGTAAGAGTGTTTCTACAGACAGAGTTCCTGAGCTCCTGTTAATCACCTCCACTACAGCATGACGATTCAGCTCATTCAGACAGTAGAACAGGTTGATCTTTCTGTCTCTATCATCCTCATCTCTGATCTTCTGCTTGATATACTGGACTGTTTGCTTATATATCTGTGGTTGACGTCTCGTCTGTGGCAGTAGGTGCATTAAGAGATTCTGATTGGACTCCAGTGAGAGGCCCAAAAGGAAGCGGAGGAAAAGGTCCAGGTGTCCGTTCTTACTCTGTAAGGCTAGGTCCACTGCAGTCTTGTGTAGCTCATGCAGTGTTGCAGCTGTGAACAGAGCAGAGAGCTGGGAGGATTGATGTTGGTCAGACATGCTGCTCCTTGTGCTTTTGAAGCAGATGAACACATACAAAGCTGCAAGAAACTCTTGAATGCTCAAATGCACAAAGCTGAACACCTTCCCCTGGTACAGCCCTGACTCCTCTCTGAAGATCTGAGTACACACTCCTGCACACACTGATGCTTCTGTGACATCAATGCCACATTCTCTTAGGTCCTCCTCATAGAAGATCAGATTGCCCTTCTCCAGCTGTTGGAAAGCCAGTTTCCCCAGTTTGAAAACCATCTCTTCATCTGTCTCTTTTCTTTCTGTGTATTTTTCTCTTCTGATACAAGTCTGAATGATCAGGAAGTGAGTATACATTTGAGTGAGAGTTCTTGGCATCTCTACTTTGCCTGATTCTTTTGATGTTTTCTCTACAACAGTGGCTGAAATCCAGCAGAAGACTGGAATGTGGCACATGATGTAGAGGCTCCTGGATGACTTCAGGTGCGTGACTGTTCTCAGGGCCAGGTTCTCATCACTGATTCTCTTCCTGAAGTAGTCCTCTTTCTGTGGGTCATTGAATCCCCTTATTTCTGTCACCTGGTCCACACACTCAGGAGGGATCTGACTGGCTGCTGCTGGTCGGGTGGTGATCCAGAGGAGAGCAGAGGGGAGCAGATTTCTCTTGATGAGGTTTGTCAGCAGCACGTCCACTGAGGCTGGCTTTGTCTCATCACAACATCTCTGGTTGGACCTGAAATTTAGAGGAAGTCGACACTCATCCAGACCATCAAAGGTGAACATGACTCTGTGCTCTGAGCTGGTGAATATTTCTGAATCTTTTATCTCTGGGAAAAAGTGCTGAAGAAGCTCCACCAGACTGAGTTTCTTGTCTTTCATCAGGTTCAGCTCTCGGAAAGGAAGAGGAAATATGAAGAGGACATCCTGATTGTTTTTTCCTTCAGTCCAGTCCAATATGAACTTCTGCACAGAGACCGTTTTCCCAATACCAGCCACTCCTTTTGTTAGCACTGTTCTGATGGGTTTGTGTTGTCTGTGATCAGATAAGGGTTTAAAGATGTCACTGCATTTGATTGGTCTACTTAGTGCTGCTTGTCTCCAAGATGCTCTCTCTATCTGTCTGACCTCATGTTCCTCATTGACCCCTCCTCCTCCTCCTTCTGTGATGTAGAGATCGGTGTAGATCTCATGGAGAAGTCTGGCTTCTCCCTGATTAGGTACTCCCTCATTCAGATGCTGAAACTTGCTCCTCAGTGTGGATCTGAATTTCTCATGGACCTCTGCATCCTCTGCTGTCCATCTGGATCAATGACAGAATCACAAGTTTAGCACTTCTAAGTACAGCATGTCACCAAAAACATCACCACAATACTCCTACAATAGTCTTACTGGATTCAGAATGTATGTGAATTATGATGACAATTCACTGACACAAGGGAACATCCAGAGAGCAGAAGATAAGTGAACCAATTAATTAATTACTGCCCTGTGTGTTGATGTTGAGAGCAGTGAATGTGTACGTATAGCAGAGTAATATAAAGAGAGCAGTGAATGTGTACGTATAGCATAGTAATATAAAGAGAGCAGTGAATGTGTACGTATAGCATAGTAATATACAGAGAGCAGTGAATGTGTACGTGTAGCACAGTAATATAAAGAGCAGTGAATGTGTACGTATAGCAAAGTAATAGAAAGAGAGCAGTGAATGTGTACGCATAGCATAGTAATATATAGCATAGTAATATAAAGAGAGCAGTGAATGTGTACGTATAGCAAAGTAATATAAAGAGAGCAGTGAATGTGTATGCATAGCATAGTAATATATAGCATAGTAATATAAAGAGAGCAGTGAATGTGTACGTATAGCACAGTAATATAAAGAGAGCAGTGAATGTGTACGTATAGCACAGTAATATAAAGAGAGCAGTGAATGTGTATAGCATGGTAATATAAAGTGAGCAGTGAATGTGTACATATAGCATAGTAATATAAAGAGAGCAGTGAATGTGTATAGCACAGTAATATAAAGAGAGCAGTGAATGTGTATAGCACAGTAATATAAAGAGAGCAGTGAATGTGTACGTATAGCATAGTAATATAAAGAGAGCAGTGAATGTGTATAGCATAGTAATATAAAGAGAGCAGTGAATGTGTACATATAGCACAGTAATATAAAGAGAGCAGTGAATGTGTACGTATAACATAGTAATATAAAGAGAGCAGTGAATGTGTATAGCACAGTAACATAAAGTGAGCAGTGAATGTGTACATATAGCATAGTAATATAAAGACAACAGTGAATGTGCACGTATAGCATAGTAATATAAAGAGAGCAGTGAATGTGTATAGCACAGTACCGTATTTTTCGGAGTATAAGTCGTGAGTTCCTGCTTAACTGTTTAACTCCGTACCAAAAAACATTCTTCCAAACTAAACATGTTTTGCCCTCCACAAAGACTGACCTGTGAGATTCAGATGAAGACACGCCCACTTTGGAGACTCTGCTCCTCTTCTCCTCATCTGGATCAGAGTCCATCACATATGGAAACACACACACACACACACGCACACGCACACGCGCGCACACACACACACACACACACACACACACACACACACACACACACACACACACACACACACACACACACACACACACACACACACACACACACACACACACACACACACACACACACACACACACACACACACACACTGAAAGTTGACACGGTGTTCTGTATCTACAGTAGTTAGTCTAAACATTTGAGCGTTGTGGAGGGCACTCTTAAAGGTGCAGTCTGTGATTCCAATCCAAATACACTTCTGTCAAATGTTAGTTAATTGCTTAATTGATCCAGAGATTAATAACCTTTGCAGTCGGATCAAGCAAAACTCCAAAACTGTATGGCTGTGTATGAGTGAGATAATATAATCAAAGTAAATGTACACTTACCAGACATGGATGTCTGGAGTTTCTTTTCCTTCTGAGTGAGTTGAGAAGAAGGTCCTGCCTGATCTTCCTCTTCCTTCTCACCAGCATCATCCCGTTTCCATTTCACTTTGCTTGTGTTTTTATTTCCCATCTTTCTCTTAGCTAACACAGGCCCTGAAAGAATTACACAATCAAGATTTCTTTTTTAAAAAAGATCTCAAATAGGGTCCATTTAATATCTGATGATAGTGCAATATATTTTGGTTAAGGCCTACTATGATGTTGTACAAAATTGTAACTTTTATTAGTAAATATCAAACATTTAAACATGCTCAAAATATCTGCAAATGTTCATGCCGGTGCCAAAAAAACATGTAATGTGGACATAGCATGTAACATGACAATAAAATAGGTTTTCAAACCATTGACCTGTAAAGTATAACATCGGCCTATAGATGACTGACCCTGATAAAGATCACCTACCAATATGTAGACAAACAATAACTTGGCAAAATGACATTCTCCATTTCAATTCAGCCTAGTAATAAACTATTACTGTAATCATTTGTGTGAGTAATAATCACGTTTTCTGATTAGGCCTATATGTACCGGTATGCAGATTTCTGTACAGCCATTGGCTGCAAAAGCTAACAACACATACAAAGTCACTTCAATGTGACACATGTGCTTTTCATGAAATGTCCTTGTTGTTACTATGTTACAATTTGGCTGGCGAGTGCCTTTGAGAACAGGTGGCTTTGCTGAGACAGTGAGAGATCGCAGACAAAGATATTTCGGAAAAATAATGTTGGAAAATACAATTTCAATGTCGGAATGTGAGGAAGACGTGTGACTTGCAGAAAATGGGTTCATAACTGACGTGGCTGAAAGCAGAGTTAATGTGTATTTCTCCCATAGGAATACATAGACACTGGGTTCATAACTGACGTGGCTGAAAGCAGAGCTAGTGTGTATTTCTCCCATAGGAATACATAGACACTGGGTTCATAACTGACGTGGCTGAAAGCAGAGCTAGTGTGTATTTCTCCCATAGGAATACATAGACACTGGGCTCATAACTGACGTGGCTGAAAGCAGAGCTAGTGTGTATTTCTCCCATAGGAATACATAGACACTGGGCTCATAACTGACGTGGCTGAAAGCAGTTAATGTGTATTTCTCCCATAGGAATACATAGACACTGGGTTCATAACTGACGTGGCTGAGAGCAGAGCTAGTGTGTATTTCTCCCATAGGAATACATAGACACTGGGTTCATAACTGACGTGGCTGAAAGCAGAGCTAATGTGTATTTCTCCCATAGGAATACATAGACACTGGACCTCTCTCTAGACTCCCAATGGAACCCCACATCACCAGTAATAATGGTCTACTCTACTATAACCAAAGATCCTTCATTGCAATCCGCTCCGCTTTAACCCTCTCTGGTGATACTCTCTCTAGACTCCTAATGGCAGTTGCGAACCCCACATCACAGTAGCCACATTTACATGGACAGTTTGCCCATGTCTGCACTATAGCCTACTGAACGAGACTATGAGCGTAGCCTAATAAACTGTGGTTCTCGGCAAGAAGCCTATATGTGCGTCTTTGATGATTGTGTTCATGGCAATTCACACATTATCCATGGGGAAGTATATTGCATGCACATACACATAATGTTATCTTGGTAGCTATATTAAATAAATGCTTAGAAGTGAAGGCTGACTGCAGTGGCGATTCTAGAGATTTGTAACAAGGGTGGCCCTAGTGGGGCACTGGTTAATTCAAGGGTGGCATCTAGATAAACAGAAACAGGCTCAAGTTGTTAAATTAGCACACATGCATGAGTAAAACCATGCACCAAGCACCATACTCATACACTGAAGGACAAAAAAGGACAAAGACCATACTCTCACATCAAATGTCTTTGTAATTGGATAAAATGTCAAATACAGTTTTCAGCTCATTTTCAGCTCTGAACAAAACCCTTTCAGAAATTAGGCCATTTGAGCAAAAGTGGAAGTGTGAAATGTTTTTTTGCCAGTGGTTCTGAACTGATCTGTTTTTGGAACCCATAATTTCACAAGTTCATAAAGTTGTGACCAACTATATATTTAGCATTCAGGCCAACAAATATGGTGAAGTAGCCTACATAAGACACGCAAAGTGCCTGGCCTATTTGTCTGGAAAATGCAGATGTTTGGCATTATATTTGTGAAGTCTTTAACTGCTGATATTACTCAAAGCACTACTCGACAGGTTTGTCTTTGTCAGGGGGGCGTTGTTTCCAAGTGGCACTTTAGTTTGGATGGTTTTATGCTCTCATGTGCACCCTACACTGTCTTATTCTGTCCTCAATTTATCACATTCTATCTTACTGCATACTTTTATACAATTAGCTCCCTAACATTGTATCTAACATGACATGTCACATAAACATTGTCTATGTCCATGCCATGGCAATGACTGACATAGGCTATGAATAAATTTGATCAAAATAACGGGCCAATGATAGATCTGATCAGGTAGCATTTTAAATTTACATTTTCAATTTCTTTTTAGCCACCAGCTCCGCGACCCATCACTCAGATCAGTACCACAACCCACTTTTGGGTTCCACCAGTTAAGAAACACTGGCCTAAGCTATAAACTTTCCACAATGTCAATATTACATTAGGGTAGTAGATTATTTACAATACAACATAACAAAACAACAGTGTCGGCTGAGTAGGTAGAATAGGCAGATATAAAAATCTGCCTACATTACGTGATTCTACAATTGCAATACTGGGTTCTGTGTGTGTAATAAGATGGGCACTGGCAGATGCGATAGGTAAATATATGTTCTTGTGTTAGCGCAAGCAGTAGCCTGTAGGCCTATTGTAAACTCACATGCTAAAAACAATAAGCCATGTAGCCTATAACTGCAAGCATGTTTGCTAGATTGCTTATATTTCTGAACCCTGATATTTCAAACTAGTGTGCTGCAAGTGCATCAAGAAATTTCTCGCCTTTGACTGTTAATGGCGAATAGTAGACTAGGATTTTGGGGTGGCACCTGGGGTGGCCAATTGAATCTCAAGGGTGGCCTGTGCCACCCGGAGCCACCCCTCTGGCTACGCCCCTGGTTGACTGTATAGCTCAGGCTGTGACAAGGAGACCGACGCACTGTAGGCTATAGTAGGCTACTAGGCTTCTGAACGAGACCGAATGTAACAGTGTGACCGCAAATGTAAAAGATGTCTTGGTTCTCGGCAAGTTTGTGTTATTAACCAAGCCTTGTTGCTAGTGCATCTTGGATTATTATGTTCATGGCAATTACACATTATCGATGGGGAAGTCCTAAAAATATAGGCTACATGTTATCTTGGTAGTTTTGTTAAGTTATTAGTGAATGTTGCAGGCTGTAGACTAGGTCAGGAGACCGCGCATCAGAATACTGAATGAGACAGCCTACCAGTGGGTCCTGCATCAGTATGTAATCAAAAGACTGTGTGGTTTTTGGCAAGTTTGATTTAGCAATCGATCAAGAAGGCTTTATTTCTTGTATATCTTGCTGAATTGTATTCATGTAAATTCATATCACTGCCAATGGGAAAGTACATTAGCCTATTGCAGCCGTCTTGATAGTTAAACTATGTTTAATTAGAAGCGAAGGTTGCTGGCTATGGTAGGCTGTCACGAGGAGACCACGCAGGCAACTGAGATTTAAAGTCGTAATTTTGAGATTTTAAGTCATAATCATGAGATACAATTTCATAATTATGAGATAAAAAGTTGAAATTATGAGATAGAAAGTCATAATTATGAGATACAAAGCCGTAATTATGAGATAGAAAGTCAAAATTATGAGATACAAAGTCATAATTATGAGATAAGAAAGTCAAAATTATGAGATAAAAAGTCATTATTATGAGATAGAAAGTCATAATTATGAGATACAAAGCCGTAATTATGAGATAGAAAGTCAAAATTATGAGATACAAAGTCATAATTATGAGATAAGAAAGTCAAAATTATGAGATAAAAAGTCATTATTATGAGATAGAAAGTCATAATTATGAGATAAAAAGTCGAAATTATGAGATAAAAAGTCATAATTATGAGATAGAAAGTCGAAATTATGAGTGAGAAAGTCATAATTCTGAGATAAAAAGTCATAATTATGAGATAAAAAGTCATAATTATGAGATACTTTCTCATAATTATAAGATGGTAAGTCATAATTATGAGATTTGAATAAAGTCGTATTTAAGATTATAAAGTCAAAATTTTTACTTTTTTGGTAGCCTGCCTTGACCTCGCATCACTTCCTTCCCGTTCAAAACTGTTGCCGGCAGTGTTGTGCACGTTCACACTCTTCAGTAGCCTGACTTGTTTGCTATTTTCAGATATCACTGCGCCCATGGTAGCCTACGTTTGCAACAAGTCAGGTCAGATCAGCTCGTGTCACAAATATGCACAAAAAGTGTCAAAAAGTCATTTTTCATCACTAAATAAAAGTTGCCATTTATTTCTGTATGGCACACACCACATATTTCTGTAAATTGCTCAGCCCCAATCAATTACTTACAATGACCAGAATAGGCTACATGCTTCTAACTAAAAGGTAGTGAAAATGCCGGTGCGGTAAAACACTGGCGAATGTCTAACTTCAAGCTAACTTAACCGCGGACCTTAAAACAGCCTAGGGCTCATGTGTCTATTGGTTTCTTCTACAGAAACAAGGCCAGCCTCCCTATGGAAAGTAGGAAAAAAGTTGTTGAAGCAGTTTTCATGTCAGATCTAGACTATGGTGATGTGATATATAAAAATGCTACTGCTTCTTCACTTAAAGCCCTGGACTCAGTCTACCATTCTGCCCTGAGATTCATTACTGGTGATGGCTATAGCACTCATCATTGTGTTCTATATGATAGGGTCGGGTGGTCATCTCTGACAGAGAGGAGACAACGTCATTGGTATCTGTTTATATACAAGGGTATTGTTGAAAAATGACCAGGTTATATTTCTGACATGCTTATGTGGAATTCTGGTGCCTATCAGACTAGATCAAACGACTCTTTGATGCTTAAAGTTCCTTGTGGGCAAGTCAGCCTTTGTTATGGTACCTCTACTTCCTGGAATAATCTTCAGTGCAATTTAAAAATGAACTCTATAATTACAGTGCATGAAAATATTATTATTATTCCGCTTACCACTTTTTCTGCAAGCAATTTCTCTTCAACCGTTTAACTTAGAAACTTCATTCAAACTCTGTAACGTAGGTATTCTAATGGATCGGGTTGCTTTGACTTTTCAACTTCGTAACTTTTATACTTTTTAAACTATAAATTAAAAACTATTAAAATTTCCCCATAGACTTAACATTGCAATCATGACATCATAGAATCTTTATGCAAATGTGAACCACTCAGAGCAAATCAGAAGCCTGCGTTGTACACAGAGGCGGGAGTAACAAAAAAATCAGAAAACAATGGCGGCGGCCTTGGGGGTCGTAACTGGAAATATTAAATGTGAATTAAGGTTTCTTGACCACTTTTAATGGTTTATTTTGATACGGTTTGTTGTTTATATGCCACATAAATGTGTTCAGGACACACAGATCATTGTAGGTTAACGTAAGCTCTCTAACGGTCTAGCTTGTTGACCCATTATAACCTATTGAAAACACACAGCAACTAAATCGCTAGCACACTGAAATGAACTACTATCGTGTTTCTGTACAATATGACTTGTTGTCAACATACAAACATTAAAACTGATTGTTGTGTGTATGCCACCTAAACATACTTGGGCTAGATAAACCACTGGATATAATCTGAAGCACTAGACTGTCTCGCTAACTAGCAGGCTATGTAGGCAACAAACAACTTGGACTGGTCCGAGCTTGGTTCTGCTATTATAAGTCCACATCTGGCAGCACATCTGGCATAGGCTATATACGCACAAAGTGCGGTTAACGTAACAAACCAAACAATTTCCGACTAAAACAAATAGCCTAACGTTATCAAGCCAGGCACAATTGCTAGCCAAGGCTACTTGAATTAAAATAACGCAGACCACGAGAGACCTAGATAGTTCAGCTGTAAATAAAGCGAACTTCACTGAATCAATGTCAACTCCCGGTGTTGATCCCCGTCTTTTGGCAGGCGATTAGGCATAACATAATGTTTACCACCGTTAATAGCCTATTGTGAAACTCATAGCCTGCTTCATCTAAAGATGAATATTGTGATACTCCAGACACTTTGTCACACTTGAGGGAAACTTCCCGTGCTTTACTTATCAACCAAGTAGCTTATATCACAACCGAGTTGCTGTTTTAGCCACAACTCACGCTTTTAACAGAGCATTCTTTAACAGACCTAACTCTATGTCCAACTCCTTCACTCTCCGACTCTGATCTGCACAAACAAACACACGCAAACACACGTAGGGCCTACCTAAAACTCCACCCCCAAGTTCCCCTTAAAGGGACACAACTATTTCAGGAACTCAACAGCAGGTAACAGAACACATCACACACAATAAAGAGGATATCACAATATGATATCAATGTAATTCGGCTACACAGCCTGCCGAAATGACCGTTGAATTTTCTTTTTATCAATTTGAAAAATATAGACCTAATCATTCAGCCAATAACGTCGGCGTCGCCTAACTGTGATTTTTGTGTGCAATGCACACCCTAGCTCTTCTACAGTCACGATAATGCAATACAACTAGATGTACCGCAAAGCGATACACAATATGACCGCCGCTCAGTCCTGCACATTCTCTCCGCGAATATCAATCACGCTTTTGTTTCCATCGCCTACTCCATCCCTTACTGCAACTTTTATGTATGTAGATGAGTGTGTGCATGTGTTCGCTTGCTTTTGTGTATGAGTGCACACACACACGCAGGCACACACTCACACACACACACACACACACACACATGCGCGCGCGTGCACACACACACACACACATACTGTACACAGGCACACACTCACACACACATGCACACACACACACACACACACACACACACACACACACACACACACACACACACACACACACACACACACACACACACACACACACACACAGGCACACACACAGATACACCCACAGAAAGAGAGAAAAGAGAACACACACAGAATACACACAGATAACATAGAACACACACAGACACAGAGAGAGAGAGAAAGAAAGAGAACACACGCAGAATACACACAGAACATGCACATTCACACATATACACACATGCAACCCCCCCCCACACACACACACACACACTTGCACACACGCACCCCCCCCCCCCCCCCCCCACACACACACACACACACACACACACACACACACACACAGGCTATAGTACATCACACACACACACACACTTCTCAGTGTGTGTGTGCACTGTGCATCTCTCTGTGTGTGTGAGAGAGGTGTGTGTGTGTGCACTGTGCATCTCTGTCTGTGTGTGTGAGAGAGGTGTGTGTGTGTGTGTGTGTGTGTGTGTGTGTGTGTGTGTGCACGATGCATCTGTGTGTGTGTGTGTAAGGTGTGTGTAGGTGTGTGTGTGTGTGTGTACTGTGCATCTGTGTGTGTGTGCGTGTGTGTGTGTGTGTGTGTGTGTGTGTGTGTGTGTGTGTAAGGGTGTTTGTGCATGTGTTTGTGTAAATTTATGTACATGTGTGTATGTGCTGTTGCGTGTGTGTGTAGGTATGTGTGTGTATTTATGTGTTTGTGTGTGTGTGTGTGTGTGTGTGTTCAGGCATGCTTGTATGTTTGTTGCACCCAGGGAACCATTCTCTTTTAAAACATATATATTTGGAAGCTAGTAGATTAAAGGTTTCTAATGGTGTCACTTATATGTTTCTAGGACAAAAACTAGCAGAGATTGAGATGTGTGTTTGGAACAGCTTTTCAAATCCCCAGGGGGGGGATTTAGACTCCAGAGGGTTAATACCACCATCTACAGGCCAATGGGTATACAGTCCTGAATGTACACATAAATCCATTTATTTTATAGCCCCCCATGGATGAAATTCCACAAAACTTGGCATACTCCCAGAGGGTGTCAGGTTGATCATACACATGAAATTTGGTGCAGTTCATAACATCTCATCTGAAGATAGGGGCAATTAAAGCAATATTACATTGCATTTTCAATTTTTACCGTGGGGGTGCAAATCACAAATGACTGGTTATAAGCTAAGTTGATGCGAGCTCTTGAGACCAACATACCATAAACATTTTGTCATCCTCGGTGCCACGGTTCAGGTAGTTATGTAGGAAAAACTGCAATTTTTGGGCTTCGGGCGGGGGCAGCGCGGGGGGGGAATGACCCCCGGGGACGAAACGAAAATTTTCCATAGAAGTCTACTGGGGCTACATGCCCACCAAGTTTCATGTGCCCCGGTGTTACGGTGTCCCGGGAATCGTTGACGGAAAATTCAGGATCGATGACGGGAAAAAAGAATTAAAAAAAAAAAAAAAAAAAAAAAAACTTTGACAACAACTATATGACCGCTTTGCTAGCTACGCTAGCGGCGGTCATAATTATGATGTTTAACGTAGGCAATGTGAGCCTGCATGATAGACAGAAAAAGAATGACCTCTGAAGATTTCACCATTTCTAAAAAAGTTAATTTATCCACGCATATTGTCTACTCAAATGATCTCTTGCTGTGATCCCTCGTGCTCTCATCCTAAATTGCAGAGTTTATTGTAGCAAAAAAACCCAAAAAAACAACCATTCATGGTTTAACCATGCATGACTTCATATCACAACATAATATCGATGTTACAGTAGGTTATAAAATAAACTAAGCCTAGTTTGCCTTTGGACTGTTCAAGAGCTCCATGCTGGTGTGTTATCTATATATGATCAGTTTGGAAATTGTCCTTCTGTTTATCAACACTCATGTCTGATTCAATTACCACCTAGGAACCTCCACCTAATTTAGCAACCTACATAGCAGAGTAACCACTATGAATACCCTATGATAAACCTAACAGCTATCTCAATTACCCTTGCAACAATATAGAAATCATCGCAATCACCCTAGTTAACAAAGACCACTTTCCATTCAATTCAACTTTCCATTTCCACTTTCTCTCCATCCATTTACTTCCAACTATGTATTCCTTCATCAAACTGTCCTCCTATCAACATCCATTAATCTACCTATACATCCATTAAACTATTTGTCTATCAACATTCATTAAACTATCTGTCTTATCAACAGCCATTAAACTGTCTACCTCTACACAGCCCTTAAACTATGTCTATTAAACTATCTGCCTATCAACATTTATTAAACCACGTCAACCTAGCAATATATGTCTTAGCAACACCTAACTCTCAATTACCTATTTATAGATCAGTGGTAAATCCTCATTCGCTCAGTTTTACCCCATCTCTCTTTTTTTATATTATTTGTGTTAACTACAAATTATATTGTACATTTCATTTTTGGCATTTTCATGCACTGGTAATTCCTTGGAATTGCATTTCTAGTTGTTATTATTATTTTTATTATTATTATTTTATTATTATTATTTCATGTATTTTTTATTTTATTATTTTATTTTCTCCTTCCTCCTCTATAATGCAATGTATATTTTCTTATCATTATCTTATTTGAACATCTCTTCATGCATTGTTTCTGTAATCTCGGCTTCATTGAAAATGAGGGCTACCCTCAATGACGCTCCGAGAATAAATAAAGGTTGAATGTTTAGCAGTCAAATTTTACTACGCCATGCCCCGCGGTGGGTTTTGCCGCGGTGATGGAAATGTATCCTAGGCTACCACATACCTCGGGTCGCGTGTTTGCAGGTTTCTACAGGTCCAAATGGGCGTTTGAGTCGTGGAGAAAGCACAGTGTAAATTCTACGACTAAATTCATTGTTGCTCCTGCTCTGAAACCTCTGTCTGCAATTACTTTACCCGGAAATAGCAATAGCAAGAACACAGCACACCAATATTGCCGAACCTGCCGAACCCGCCGAACTTCTTTGCCCACCATAGATATTGACAATATATATATCTATGTTTGCCCACCTGGTAGCCTACCGTGTATATGCCCAGAGAATGTCTAATAAGGGGAGAAGGACCACTAGCGAAATACTTCCGCATGGTACTGCAACTAGAGGGCGATCGCGAGCAAGTGATGAATGAATGGGTAGCAATGGAGCTGAACCCCCCAGTACCACATTTGTCGTTATATAATTTTTTCTCCTGAAATTGCATTAATGCATGCGATGCAGGATAACTTGACTTGACAATCAGCTGACCAATAAAATTTTTAATATGTGTTGTTATTCCTAAAAACCCTTTCAAAGTTTTCATGTCACGTGACACAAGCGAACCACTTTACGGCCATAGACCTAAAAGAAGGTTCAGCTTCACGACGGTCGTAATCGGTCGCGAGTGTCGCGAGCATCCATGAGCTAAATGCTAGCATGTTACAGGGAAAACGGCCCATCCTATGAAAAGCAGAAAGGACATGAGTGACTTTTTATTTCATTTCCAGTGGAAAACCTATACTCAGGTAGCTACTACGACAATGTACATTAAGAAATGAAGATGTCAACTGTGAAAAAAACGAGTTCTAGCCGCTTAGCCCCATAGACCACAATTCATTTATCACTTGCTCGGCAACGTCCCTAGCGGAATTTCAACAGATTGCAGGAACAATCCGGTACAATGGAGTTAATAGGAAGTGGACCGGCTCTCCCTAAAGGGGCTCTGATATGCCTCTGTGCAGAAGTCCGCCGACACCTCACTGCTCTGTAGGGAGACTGGTAGACCTGCGTGAAGCTGGCCCCCCATGTTATTCAAAAATGATTAAAAACACTGTTATTCGTTTGTGCTACGTTTGTGCCGGTTTGTGCCGTAAAAATTATCGTTTGTGCCGTTAAGGGTTTTTAAGTAATTCAACTTTACATTTTCTGGCCAGTGACGTCACTCAGCCCCCCATACATGTCCAAGTTTCCCCAAAATGGTCTCAATCGTTTGTGCTACGTTTGTGCTGGTTTGTGCCGTTAAAAGTAACATTTGTGTTGCTATGTTTTTTAAGCTATTCCACTTAATTTGTTACACGCGTGACGTCAACCAGCCCCCCATCAATGTCCAAATCTTCCAAAAATTGTCTCAATCGTTTGTGCTACATGTGTGCTGATTTGTGCCGTTAAAAGAAACATTTGTGCTACTATGTTTTCCACGTTATTATGGTTTATTTATTACTCGCGTGACGTCACCAGCCCCCCATCAATGTCCAAAACTCCCAAAAATGGTCTCAATCGTTTGTGCTACGTTTGTGCTGATTTGTGCCGTAAAAAAATAACATTTGTTCAGCTATGCTTTTTAAGTAATCACGCTTTGTTACAGGCGTGACGTCATTCAGTCCCATTCAGCGTCCAAATCTCCTCAAAATAGTTGCGCTCGTTTGTGCTACGTGCGTGCTGATCTATTTCATTAAATGTTTGTGTTGCTGCCTACTAGAGCCAGGGGGCTTGTCCAGCAGTTTTAGCTTATGCTAGACATCACCCAGCCCCATCAATGTCCTTATCGATTTACGGTACTACTGTTTCTGCTGCCCAGAATTTTGTACACCAGTTGCTGGTGCGTAACGTCAGAATTGCTGTAACCAGAATTAACTGGTGGCCTTGGAGACGACTTCAAGTAGCTGCCTAAATGCTGCTTGTGTGCGGGCAGTGCGCTACGCTCTGTCATTTTGATGCATAGGCCAAACAAAAACTTTTGCTTATTTTAGAGAATATTGTAATATTTGTTTCGTGGTCGGAGGAGGAGTCAAATCACACACAGACAGGGAGTCACGTTTATAATTTATTTAAAGTTGACACACACAACCCAACCTCCCGAATGCACCCACCCTGCATTCATCCACACACAACTCACCTAAAACAGCCCTCTCATATGGCGGAGTTATACTAGGGGAAGGGACTGGCCATTAACCCCGGCCTGGGGCTAACTATGCCCGCACACACACGCACAACACACACACACACACACACACACACACACACACACACACACACACACACACACACACACACACACACTCACACTCACACAGGCCTGTTAGTTCGGGGAGTCCCAGTTGCCACAGCTAGCCCACAGAGTTCAGGTAATCCACAGTAGCGATAGAGTCCACAAGTAGCCACAGTTAGCTCACAGAGTTCAGGTAGCAGTAATCCACAGTAGCGATAGCAATTCTGACGTTACGCACCAGCAACTGGTGTATAAAATTCTGGGCAGCAGAAACAGCCAAGTAAAGAGGGTAGCACCAGAGAATGTCTAGTAGCACCGTAAATCGACATGGACATGGGGCTGGGTGATGTCTAGCATAAGCTAAAACTGCTGGACAAGCCCCCTGGCTAACCTCTACATAGTAGGCAACACAAACATTTAATGAAATAGATCCGCACGCACGTAGAACAAACGAGCGCAACTATTTTGAGGAGATTTGGACGCTGAATGGGACTGAATGACGTCACGCCTGTAACAAAGCGTGATTACTTAAAAAGCATAGCTGAACAAATGTTATTTTTTTACGGCACAAATCAGCACAAACGTAGCACAAACGATTGAGACCATTTTTGGGAGTTTTGGACATTGATGGGGGGCTGGTGACGTCACGCGAGTAATAAATAAACCATAATAACGTGGAAAACATAGTAGCACAAATGTTTCTTTTAACGGCACAAATCAGCACACATGTAGCACAAACGATTGAGACCATTTTTGGAAGATTTGGACATTGATGGGGGGCTGGGTGACGTCACGCGTGTAACAAATTAAGTGGAATAGCTTAAAAAAACATAGCAACACAAATGTTACTTTTAACGGCACAAACCAGCACAAACGTAGCACAAACGATTGAGACCATTTTTGGGAAATTTGGACATGTATGGGGGGCTGAGTGACGTCACTGGCCAGAAAATGTAAAGTTGAATTACTTAAAAACCCTTAACGGCACAAACGATATTTTTTACGGCACAAACCGGCACAAACGTAGCACAAACGAATAGCAGTGTTTTTAATCATTTTTGAATAACATGGGGGGCCAGCTTCACGCAGGTGACTGGTAGTGGGAGTGCCAACTGCTTCTCCACCGCGCGTCGGGAGAATAGACTTCCGTTAAGTTAGATAACCGAGAGCCACAGCAGACTGTTGTCCCTATATGTCTCTTTAGGCTCTACCTAAGTGAAAATGATCATCTGCGCATTCTGCACTGTCAGAACACGCATTAGGGTAAAAAAAACCCTTCACAGTTTACCAGGCTAAATGAGAAGATGGGGTTAACATAACCTACCTGTGTATAGTCTAGTCGTAATCCCCATAGGCCCAATAGTAAACCCAGAAATGTTGAGTACCCTAAAGTTTTATTGCATAAATGTGATCTATAGGCCTAGTGGATGAAATTCAACTTGGTTGCCTAAAGTTGCACTTTGGGCAATTTGCATAATTAGCATAAATATATAGCCAATTAAGGCGAATAGGGTGCAGGTGAATAGGGTAAAAAAATTAAATAATAGATATCACTATGAAACTTTCTCAGTTGATTACTTGTGTTAAGATGAGAAAAAAATGTATTGCATGTTTTTTATATTTTAATGTTTACATATGCAAATTAGGCCCTATCCCATAAAAAAGGCTCTAATTTGCATACACACAAAATCAGATAGTGTGATAAAGCCAGGCTCAAAATGTTTCTTTTTTCCAAAGTAAACATGTATACTTGGAGGGCTGAGTTGGTGAAAACCTTTAAAGGAACCTGTTAAGGAGGCAGTGTTAACCCATTGACCCATTTAATCCCAATGGTCATAATTGTGACCGTACAAAAACATGTTGCTCCTGTGCCTTTAAAATGTCATAGTTATTTTATATGTTGTATATAGTTCTTGTATAGTTAATGTGTATTTGTGTACGTGTGCATGCTGGATATAGTTATTTTGCATATTATGTATAGTTCTTGTAGGTTTGCGTGTGTGTGCATGCTGTTATATAGTTATTTTGCATGGAGCACCTAATTTCTTAATCCGTCCGTCCATAGGTCAACACTGCCTCCTGACCAGGTTCCTTAAAGGTTTTCACCAACTCAGACCCCAAGTACACATGTTTACCCTTGGAAAAAAATATTTTGAGCATGACTTTATTAATAAACAATCTGATTTTGTCAGTATGCAAATGAGTGCATGTTTAATGAGACATGGCCTCATTTGCATATGTAAACATTCAAATATAAAAAACATGCAATACATTTTTTTCTCATCTTAGCACAAGTAACCAACTAAGAAAGTTTCAAAGTGATATCTATTATTATTTTTTTTTTACCCTATTCACCTGCACCCTATTCACCTTAATTGCCTATATTATGCAAATTGCCCAAAGTGCAACTTTAGGCAACCAAGTTAAATTCCATCTATTAGGCCTATAGATGACATTTCTGCAATAAAACTTTAGGGTACTCAACATTTCTGGGTTCAAGAAATTACGACTAGACTACTAAGGATCCCCGCATTGATGAGTAGGCTAGAGTTTGCTTTTACTGGTGCAATTTTCTTCGTTCTTCGGGGAGAGCCGGGCCACTATACTAAAGTTATTGCGTAGTGGCTAGGTTACCGTACGTATTCTTAGTACTGAATTGCGTTTTCCGGTTTTCAGCTAAGGTAGCCGACTAGAGCTTCTGCAGAAAGACCTACTAGGGGAAACACGAACTGGGGGGGGACCAAATCGGGTGCTTCACCGGCAAGTAAACTCTTATGTGCGGTCATTTTTTTGTGATCACAACTCGAGTTTATTGTTTCATGCAATGATCACATGACCATACGAGAGATGAATCATTACTTAAACATGTCTGAAAGTGTTAAATGTCAGCATTTTGAGGTTTAGAAGCAAACTATGTTTAAGTGTTAGTTAGCACTGTCGGGACGATTCGTCCCGAACTATCAATGCAAAAAAAAAAGTTTCAAAATAAAAGAGGAAGATCAATTGTGAATCCCTCAACAAGGCTTACAACGGGAAATGAGTAAATTAGATGGAAATGTAGTCATCAGCATGGTATAAAATGAAGAAATGTGAGTTTAATCGAAACGCGTATCTCGACATTGACGCACATGGAAAAATATATTTTTTGACCTACTTATATTTTGAAGAATCAGGTGAAATTTTAGCCATGACAAGTGCAGAAGTATGTTGTTAGGTATGCTTCATAAAAACTAGAGTAAAGTGAATGGTTTCTGTTTACAATATGCTGTTTCATTCGTCCCGCACATGTGTTTCAATTGACCCGACTGGGCGGGTCAATTGAAACAAATTACAACTTACGTTCAAAGTTAAAAAACAATGCGATCACTCAAGGTGTATGAAATTACACTGGTAACTAAGAGAGGACACATGTGAGTTGTTGATCATATGACAGCATTATTTGTATCCCTTTCACCTGTTTTGAAAAAGATGTTAAACTGAAAAGTGTTTCAATTGACCCTGCTCTCCCCCTACTTTTTCTTTAAGAGTAGACAACTCCTTAACAATACTGTAACAACACCTCATAAGTAGGCTACATTCAGCACCGTAAGGGCTACTGGCCTCAATGTGCCCTTAACTCCTGTTGTAGGCTGTAGGTTGTAAGTTCCAATGAATTTAGTAAGGCTTATTAACAAGGTATTGTTTTGTTCTGCAACTGTGAAGTGGAATGGTGCTCTTGTTTACCCAATTACAGTATATGTTTTTCAATGCTTAATTTCAATTAATAAAATCTAACCGCAGTCATTTAGAGAAATACTAATTTCATGATGTCTCTTTGCTGTGAGGGTTGTATTTACCGGTGCTTATTTTCTCTTTGAAAAAAATGTAAAAAAAACAAAACTGATTTTGCCTTTGCATACAACTGAACATGTACAACAGGAATGTTGTCCTGTTATAATTGTTTAGAAAGATAGATAAATAGATAGATAGATATACTTTATTAATCCCCATTAATGGTCAGTTAGTGGATGCGTTGTCATAGTGATCAGTTAGTGGATGCTTTGTCATAGTGATCAGTTAGTGGACGCGTTGTCATAGTGATCAGTTAGTGGACACGTTGTCATAGTGATCAGTAAGTGGATGCCTTGTCATACGTGTCTTTTGCATTTTGAGTAGTTAGTAGGTAAGTGTCATTTCTACAGCACATTTAAGACCTTAAATTCTTCACAAAGAAACAGGAAGAGAAGAAATGAGAGACAGACAAGCAGTATTTACAGAAAAAGAAACAAACAATAACATCGTCCTCCAAACCCTAACCAGTCAAATAGAGTAACATCGTCCTCCAAACCCTAACCAGTCAAATAGAATAACATTGTCCTCCAAACCCTAACCAGTCAAATAGAAGAAGTCTTCAGCCTCCATTTCAAACAATACCATTGTCCTCCAAACCCTAACCAGTCAAATAGAAGAAGTCTTCAACCTCCATTACAAAGCAGTTGGGGTCGGTGTGTTTCTGAAGTCCATTAAGAGAATATTCCAAAGTCTCATCACAACGACAGCAAATGCACATCGTCTCCTTTGTGTTTGAGTGGTGACTGTGGGGCAATGAGCAGTGATTGGGATGCAGACCTTAAAGGCCTCGAGGGAGTACATACTATTGATGCAGTATATCAGCCACATTTGTGAGACCATGCAGGGCTTTAAAAACAAGCAGCGTACTGAATGCAGTCAGTGTAAAAGCAGTGTACTGAATACAGTCAGTGTAAAAGCAGTGTACTAAATACAGTCAGTGTAAAAGCAGCGTACTGAATACAGTCAGTGTAAAAGCAGCGTACTGAATACAGTCAGTGTAAAAGCAGCGTACTGAATGCAGTCAGTGTAAAAGCAGTGTACTGAGTTCTGGAATGTGCAGGGAGCCCAAGCAAGGGTGGTAACACTGGCTGAATGAACAGATTTTGAATGGATGCAAAGATTGAAGAATTTTCTTTAATATGAATAAAGTGTAAAGTAAGAAACAAGGTAGCGATTTGTGTGTGAAATGGCACTTTCCCCAAAACTATTGCCACAGACCAATACGGATTTCAATGAAACCCATGAATAGGACTTCCTGCGTTCAATGATGTAAAATGATGATTTTTACATCATTGAAAGCAGGAAGTCCAACATTGAAGTCCGTATATCTCCCATCTCAAGGCAAACTGAGGGAATGATGCATGACCATTCAAAAACATGACCGGTTTTCTAAAGATACAAAGCTTAATGCTAATCGGTGAAGTGTCCCTTTAAGAAAGAAAAGGGATAGCTTCTCTTAAAAGAAAAGTTGTATTCGTTTTATTAAAGCTTATTAAAGAAAACCATTGTGCTTGAAGAAATCAGAACGTTATACATAAATGATACACAGGGGATTGTAAGTATAAACATTACATTTCATTTAATTGTGAAATTAAACATCCTGAGTGCTACTAAACTGAAGCTTTATTTGATTACCATTTACAGCAACATGATGATGAAAAGTTTCAGCAACATTCAGCAATTCACCTTGGTGATATTGGATCTGTAAGAGAGAGAGAGAGAGAGAGAGAGAGAGAATGTTATCCTTCAACAATAGATAATACAAATAATAAAAATGTTGTGTGTTGTCATTTAACTAGTAATACACACCCTCAACAAACACAGAAATATGTGCTTCAACTTTCCTACCTAATTTGACTGACATGTACATGGGTCCATAGAAGGTGTTGCCATAGAGACTAGGGGCCACAGCAACTCCACCAGTGTGAATAACTTTTAAGAGGAAACTCCTAGCTAAAATCTTTTAGTGCGATTTAGGAGTACTCTTGGTGGTAAAATAAAATGCTTCATGAATACGGGCCCCGGAGATGAATGCTGATTATATATCTGGAGATGAATGCTGATTATATTTTTGGAGATGAATGCTGTTTATCCGTGGATAAAAAGATTTACAGTTTTTTACGATTGCTTACACACTAAAATATTTTTTTTCACACAATTTGCTAAATGTTACTCCAAGGAGCAAAACACCTCCACCAATTTGCAAAGCATTACACACAATGTCTACTTCACCCTCTTTGCAAAACATTACACACAGTGATTTGTACAACTCTACACACATTTCCACGCCTTAGACACAGATAAGGATTGTGAGATTACTTCCTTGTACTACACTAATGAACGAATTGGATAATCACATCCACCAGGTGTGTAAGCACACATGTGCAAAATTGAAAACGCAGCACTCAGGTGTGCTATACAGTCTTGTTGCTTTTACAGT
>NC_085015.1:1310474-1324590 GCF_963854185.1 Sardina pilchardus | reverse complement strand
CGGCCCGACGTTGCTTAAATCTTTTATTACTCACGGCCTTCCATGAATCCAACTTTGAAACGTTGATGTAGCTCCTTGTCCATAGTCCTGGTAACGAAATCCTTTCAATCCAAATACTTTTTTGACTTTGTGATGTCCATTTTTCTAAAAAGTTCCTGGTTGCGATGAAGCACTAGAGCCTGGCTGAATTGACGCGCCTTTTCGTTTTACGTGGCAAATAAAGATGTTTATTGGTCCTTACAGAAACAAAAATGAATGTTGCAAGTAATCCAAGGTAAAGTCTGAACGAAATAACTGTTTAAATGGTTTGTAAAAGAAAAGCGTGTTCAAAAAAGTGTTTTTCACCAGACTACTGTACTCCATGCCCTCTAACCTGGAATGCCGGCACCATATGCTGTGATGCCTACCTACGTCACCTCCATGTTACGCCCAAAAGTGCACAAAAATAAAAGACAAAAAACAAAATCATAATTCAAATTAAGTAATGGCAAACATTCATAACTAATTAAAATAGACCAAACAAATTCTCCGACAAATATAAAGTAAATTATTCAACTTAGAAGAATGGCTATAACATTTAGGCTACATTTACATACTAGGAATACTTAGAAATGTGTATAGCCTAGGCTATTTTAAAACAGAGGCATGTTCATTTTAACCGCAGGTAGGCTATAATGTAGTGAACTGGTTAGACGAGTGTGGGGGAGGGGGAATGATCGCACAAGACAATTGCTCTTCATGAAATGGATCTCACAGACGACCGTCGATTTTCTCTCTCTCTGGGTTGGGAGCGTCGCCTGGCTGTGTCAGCAGACTGCAATACAGTCGGTCTCGAGGGGTTAAATAGCGCACGTTACTTGAATTTTAATCTGAAGAAGACCACACAGTCGAAATGTCATTCCTTTGTGCTAAAGAAAAGAAAAGAAAATCAAAAAAGAAGGATTTCAAGTGTGCGAACCTTTTTCCAATTTTCATGATTTACCGTATATTCCGGACTATAAGTCGCTCCTGAGTATAAGTCGCATCAGTCAGAAAATGCGTCATGAAGAGGAGAAAGCCATATATAAGTCGCACCGGACTATAAGTCGCAGTTAGAAATGGAAATATGGCTGGCAGCAGGTTAAATGCTTAGGAGATGAAAAACGACAGGCACGAAGGATGAACGGCAAGGAATAGAGCCGACATTAATAGTAAAGCAATTTACAAAAGACTCCGTGAATGAAAATACTAATGTTGTACACAAACATTTAGCTAAAAATATGGACAATGCAATGCAATCAATCATTTTGGGCGATGTGGAGTCACAAGTCGGCAGCAGAGCAAAATACTCGCGGGAGGCTTATTACAGATTGTTTTCATCGGGGTTTGTCTGTCTGTTAGTAAGATAACTTAAAAACGTGGATGGATCTCCAGGCGCACGAAGGATGAATGGCAAAGCTGACAGGAGCAAGGCCAGAGCCCGACCTTAATTGTAAAGCAGTTGGCAAAAGATTCAATGAACGAACATGCTGATGTGGTAGGCCATGAAAATGTAGTTAAAAATGTGGAGAATGCAATGCAATCAAGCATTTTGGGCGATTTGGACTCTAATTTAGCCGGCAGAGCAAATAGCTTATTCGAGGGAGGCTTAGGCTATTTAGAAATTTACTTCACAGCGTCCAAGAAAAATAGGCCTACATGAGGAAATTCAAGATAAATAGGCCTACACTAATGTTATATTATACAACTACCATGGCCCAACACTTTACCGAGTCCAACAGACAGCAAACATTCGCGGGAGGCTTAGAAATTCAGCTTCAAAGAATTACAGACATTTAATGGAATGGCAAACAAAAAAAAATTATATAAAAAATTTCATATATATTTTTCATAAATTTCATATATAAGTCGCAGGGCCAGCCAAACCATGAAAAAAAGTGCGACTTATAGTCCGGAAAATACGGTAGCCTACTCTTGTTCTGCACCTTGACCGGGGATGTGCACAAACTTTTTTACTACACTTGAATTTTAAACCAGCTCTTCTCTTACCAGTAGCCTATATCCTACAGCCATACTTTAATAATCAGATGTTATGCTCATTTTTGTAGGCTACACCTCATCGGCAAGCACGCACGCAAATGCTGGTTTTGCACATCTACAATATAGGCTAATTGGCCAGGCTATATATAATAGGCTTAGGACTGTATTTTGCCTTCGTGCAACTTTAGTTGTACTCAATCTAAATTATTGTCAGTAAGGATAGGTCATATTACCAAATGGCGAACCTAGAAAATTATTTAGGATATAGAGCCGTGTCCATTATGCACTACTGTTATTTTTTAGGCTATTGTTTTATTTGAGTGTTTTTGTCTACCATGGCATACCGATATTTAGCAAACACATGTATTTCCAGCTCTCAAAACCGATGAGGTCCAGATCTCAGTGGCCTCATAGCTGCCTACAGCCATGCATATTGCATAGTAAGCCTAATGATAGCCTTGCCAAATAAGTAATCAGTCACACACCCCTAATCGCGGGGTTGACCTGTTCCTTTCACACTGAGCCCCGATGAAAACAACCTCCTTGGCAGAGATAATAATTAGGCCTATCAAATTAAAAGCACACTACGACAGGTATACTTGTGTGATCACGCAACACAAGAGAGCATTTAGCGATGGGACAGTTGTGAATGAGTGCTTAACACCCTGGAGTCTAAATACCCCCCGGGATTTGAAAAACTGTTCCAAACACACATCTCAATCTCTGCTTTTATCATATTATAGAAACACCATTAGAAACCTTTAATCAACTCGTTTTCAAATATATAGCCTATGTTTTAAGAGAATATGGCAATGATAATGGCACTTTGTAAAAACAATAAATTCTGTCGGTCCGCGGTTGCTTGGTCAATTGCGCAGCAAATTATCAGATGAAGCACCGGACCTAATTTCACTCCATGTCTCGCGGACCAGCAGCAGTCTCCACGTTTCGCGGCCCATAGTTTGAGAAACGCTGCATTAAAGTGTCATTAGGTTGTAGGCTATATGTTTAGTGTTTTCTTTGTGTGTTTTTCATTGTAGTGTGTGTGCATTGAGTAGTTCCTTAAAATACGGAACAAAGAGCGTCCCGTATCTGTTCAATACGGAAGAAGACTTTAACTATTACTTATATTTCTTATAACGAAACGCGAAGAAAAAATACGAGGACTGACCATCTCGTTTCCCCCCAATAGCCTACCATGGCGACAAAGAGAAATAAATATGATTTGACATTTAAGCTGATTGTTGACAAATTTGCCAAACACAATTCGGGAGAAGCAGCGGACAGGAGCACCACCACAAGCAAGCACTTCTAGCCCAAATTAACATGGCAACGTTGCCTATGACTAAAGTGTCTAAGTAGGCTAGTCCTACTAATATTACATTTGATTGGTAGCATGTTTGTAGCGCGCCAGTTTACCCTTCCCCTACATCAACACAGCTTAGAATCAATCAAAGAATCAGCTGTGTCGGCGTTAGGCTGTAGGCGATTTTCTATAACCATTTTCATTCATTTCAACACTGGTTTATTGAAACGTCGTTTGATTAATTTCGCCAGTCACCACCTTCATTTTAATGATTAAATGAGATTAAGGAGTCGACTATTGACGGATATGCGGTCTTCATCATTAAATGCATGTGGGTTGAAACTTTCTGCCACCTGGTGGTTGTTTGGGTGCATTGCCTTAGCCTCGAAAAAAATCGGCTTGACAGCCTGCGGGATCTCTTCGGGAGTCCCGCGGGAGAAGGTGCATTCTCAACCCGTACCATCTGTAGGCTTAAGTCTAATTTAAAACTCAACTCATTACTAGATTTGTCATTATGGTGGCAGATACTGAACCTCCACAGTAGATCTGCCCCTGATCATAGAGTGTCCTGCACACACATCACAGATTGCAGGTTTACTCACAGTACTGATGCGACTAACATGTGACATGTGACATACACTAAATATGGCAGTAATATTGCATTTTATGAACAAATTAACTCTTATTAGTGTCTTTCTCTCTCTCTGTTTTACTCACTCAGCTGATGTGGATGCTGTGACCACTGGAACCAGCCTCTGCAGAACGTCATCTGGACTGAGGAGCTCAGTCTGATCAGTCTCTGGTGTCTTTATGTACTTCTGCAGGTCAAACTCATCCAGCTGCTCCACTGGAATCTTAAACTCAAATCTCCTAGTCTCCCACTCTCCTGGTAAGAGTGTTTCTACAGACAGAGTTCCAGAGCTCCTGTCAATCACCTCCACTACAGCATGACGATTCAGCTCATTCAGACAGTAGAACAGGTTAATCTTTCTATCTGATTTACGTTGATTTCTGATCTTCTGCTTGATATACTGGACTGTTTGCTCTGAGCTCTGTGATTGACTTCTTGTCTGTGGCAAAAGACACATTAAGAGTTCCTGATTGGACTCCAGTGAGAGGCCCAAAAGGAAGCGGAGGAAAAGGTCCAGATGTCCGTTCTCACTCTGTAAGGCCAGGTCCACTGCAGTCTTGTGTAGGTCATGCAATGTCCCAGCTCTAAACAAAGCAGAGAGCTGGGAGGTTTGTTGTTGGTCAGACATGCTTTTGTTTCTGAAGCAGAGGAACACATAAACAGCTGCAAGGAACTCTTGAATGCTCAGATGCACAAAGCTGAACACCTTCCCCTGGTACAGCCCAGACTCCTCTCTGAAGATCTGAGTACACACTCCTGAGTACACTGATGCTTCTGCGACATCAATGCCACATTCTCTCAGGTCTTCTTCATAGAAGATCAGATTGCCCTTCTCCAGATGCTGGAAAGCCAGTTGCCCCAGTTTGAAAACTATCTCTTCATCTGTCTCTTTTCTCTCTGTGTACTTGACATGTTTTATGCTTGTCTGAATGATCAGGAAGTGAGTGTACATTTGAGTGAGAGTTCTTGGCATTTCTACTTTTTCTGAATCAGATGATGTTCTCTCTACCACAGTGGCTGAAATCCAGCAGAAGACTGGAATGTGGCACATTATGAAGAGGCTCCTGGATGACTTCAGGTGTGTGATGGTTCTGCTGGCCAGGTTCTCATCACTGACTCTCTTCCTGAAGTACTCTTCTTTCTGTGGCTCATTGAATCCCCTGATTTCTGTCACCTGGTCCACATATTTAGGAGGGATCTGACTGGCTGCTGCTGGTCGGGTGGTGATCCAGAGGAGAGCAGAGGGAAGCAGATTTCTCTTGATGAGGTTTGTCAGCAGCACGTCCACTGAGGCTGGCTTTGTCACATCACTACAGGTCAGGTTGGAGTGGAAATCTAGAGGAAGTCGACACTCATCCAGACCATCAAAGATGAACATGACCCTTTGCTCTGAGCTGGTGAAGATTTCTGAATCTTTTATCTCTGGGAAAAAGTGCTGAAGAAGCTCCACCAGACTGAGTTTCTTGTCCTTCATCAGGTTCAGCTCTCGGAACGGAAGAGGAAATATGAAGAGGACATCCTGATTGGTTTTTCCTTCAGTCCAGTCCAATATGAACTTCTGCACAGAGACTGTTTTCCCAATACCAGCCACTCCTTTTGTCAGCACTGTTCTGATGGGTTTGTGATGTATGTGATCAGATAAGGGTTTAAAGATGTCACTGCATTTGATTGGTCTACTTAGTGCTGCTTCTCTCCAAGATGCTCTCTCTATCTGTCTGACCTCATGTTCATCATTGACCCCTCCCCCTCCCCCTGTGATGTAGAGATCTGTGTAGATCTCCTGGAGGAGTCTGGCTTCTCCCTGATTAGGTATTCCCTCAACCAGATGCTGAAACTTGCTCCTCAGTGTGGATCGGAATTTCTCATGGACCTCTGCTTCCTCTGCTGTCCATCTGGATCAATGACAGAATCACAAATGTACCACTTCTTAGTACAGCATGTCACCAAAAACATCACCACAATATTTCTACAATAGTCTTACTAAATTCAGAATGTACAAGAATTATGATAACAATTCACTGACATACGGGAACATCCAGAGAGCAGAAGATAAGGAGTGAACCAATTAATTAATTACTGCCCTGTGTGTTGATGTTGAGAGCAGTGAATGTGTACGTATAGCATAGTTATATAAAGAGAGCAGTGAATGTGTACGTATAGCATAGTAATATAAAGAGAGCAGTGAATGTGTACATATAGCATAGTTATATAAAGAGAGCAGTGAATGTGTACGTATAGCACAGTAATATAAAGAGCAGTGAATGTGTACTACGTATAGCATAGTAATATAAAGAGAGCAGTGAATGTGTACGTATAGCATAGTAATATAAAGTGAGCAGTGAATGTGTATAACATAACGACATGCATGTCTGGAAAGTCCAGTCATTGGTCAATCAGAATTCCTTGCTATAATTCCACCATGAAGAAAAATGATAAACAACTCAGAGAAAGGGTCATTGTTTTTTTTTTAAGTTAAAAGTGGTGAATAAACAATTGTTTTTTTGAGAGGTGGAGTAACTCTAATAAGAGGTGGGTAAACTTTATTTCTGAAAGAGGTGGATAAACTGTGTAAACTGGGGGGGGGGGGGGGGGGGGGCAGTTAATATGGTGTTAATATGGTTCTGTTTCTTTTACAGTTTTTTCCAATCGTTTACACACAATTTTGAAAACAGGGCCTTTTTTGTCAAAACATATCACACAATTAGCCAAACACCACACCCAATCAGCAGAACATAACAGATTGTTGGCAAAATGGAATATTTCTGTCAAAACAATAAACACATTGATAAAACCTTATACTGTTCTCATATCACTAACACATTCTCCGAATGATTCTACACTGTGTCCATCTTATACACACCAACACAATAAATTCAAAACACATCTGTAAAAACCCTCTTCCAATATATGGATCTTATTCAGACATATTGTTTGAGAGCATTAGGATAATTTAGATGACAAAAATATTTTGATGAACCCTCATCAAGCAATGCACAAAACTGATGCTGCAGGCAATATTTCTTTCTTTTACTGTACCATATGTTCAGTTACAGTGACAAGTCAATCAACAGAAAATTGCAAAATTATAGTTCTTGCTACTGTAAAGTGTAGAGAAAAAAAAATCTGTACACAAACAAAAAGTGCTGTACACTTACAGTCACTGAAGAAAAACTAAAGTAACAATACAAACAAGTTACAACAATACATAATACTCTAATCATCTCTCTGTCTAGCTGGATCAGGCCATAAGAGTTCACCACATCACAGGCTATGGGTGCCTCTCATTTGGGCTTTTATACGTCCTCCCTCGCTCCTCTGGCCTCGACCCTCACTGATCGACAGAGAATGATGGGGCGAAAACAATGGGATGTCTATCCAGTGTTAGTTATAGATCAGTGGGAACGCCCCTCGAGGATCGAGCATAACACACCTGAGTGCTGTGTTTTCAATTTTGCACATGTGTGCTTACACACCTGGTGGATGTGATTATTCAATTTGTTCATTAGTGTGGTCATTGGCAAGCCAGGGCTTTATAATGAGAAGGAAGTACCTAACAATCTTTATCTGTGTCTAAGGTGTGGAAATGTGTTTTACGTTTTGACATTCACTGTGTGTAACGTTTTGCAAAAAGTGTGAAGCTGAATTTGTGCTTACTGTTGTACTACTCTGCGCAGGCGTTTTGCTTCTTAAGTGTTAAGTATTGTTAACTGTCTGTTAATCTTAATTTTAGTGTGTAAACGATTGGAAAAAACTGTAACTTGCCTAAAACACTCTTTAATACACAATGCGGCTTATGTGCGGGAAATTACTGTACTTGTGCCATATCTTATAGCTAATCTATTCCATCAGTCTGTGGAGTGAGTTCCTGCTTAACTGTTTAACTCTGTTGTTTTGGCACATTCTTCCAAACTGAACATGTTTTGCCCTCCATAACCATAGACATAGAACGCGTTCTATGTCTATGTCCATAACGACTGACCTGTGAGATTCAGATGAAGACACGCCCACTTTGGAGACTCTTCTCCTCTTCTTCCCATCTGGATCAGAGTCCATTACATCTGGAAACACACACATACACACACACACACACACACACACTGAAAGTTGAAGTTGATCTGTATCTAGCTAGTCCAAACATTAGAGCGTTGTGGAGGGCACTCTTAAAGGTGCAGTCTGTAGCTGCGTTTCCATTGACCATTAAATTGTGCAAATTAAGAGTTGCGAAAAGAAATGTGCTTAATGGAAACACACACATTTCGAAAAAACTCACATGTTTCGATAAAAAGTTTTTGCGCTCGGGTGAGGTGGTATTTCGAGCGTATCGAAATGTGTATATTTCGCAAAACTGCAATGGAAACACTTTTTTCGCATCTGACGAGTCACGTGATCCAACAACCGGATGTTAGGAGGAACGAAACCGACGAAGAAGACTGCCGACAGGAAGTGTCACAGAGAGAATAATGTAAAAAAATAATATTTTTTTCATTAAAAGTGGCTTGTGTCATTCTAAAATGTTGAATCCACAGCTGTGAACTTGCCGACAACACTTTCTCAAAAACGCTGCATAGGCTACGCAACCGCTCAACTAGTTTTGTTTACCCAACAACGTTGCTATGCTTTGCTGGTTTAACGTGATGAGAACGGTGCTGAAAGAAATCTAGATTCTAGTTTTAGAAACTAATCAACTGGGCTGATCTACGAAATATTCCACTGACATGGCTGTGACATGATTTAAGCATAGGCCTACTACAACAAACTCCTGTGAAATATGTCATTTTTAATTTTATGTTTCTGCCCCACCAAAACGTAGGCCTCCTCCGCTGATGGCTAATGACTGATAATCAGCGTGACGTGGTGGCAATTTGAATGCATTTAGTGTAGGCTAAATCCCTATGGCTAAATCTGGGTAATGTTGATAACCACCATGTCTCCTAATGACTTACAGCACACGAGAATACACGAGATTTTAATTTAGTTAGCCGAATGTAATGGAAACACCGCAATTGCGAAAATTGTGATATTCGACATTAAGACAATATCGACAAAGTTTTTGCGCATATTTGTAATGGAAACGCAGCTTGTGATTCCAATCCAAATACACTTTTGTCAAATGTAGCTGATTGCTGCTTGAGATCCTCTAGCTGTCTATTCTGTGCACTCCAACATCACGGTCTGAGCTCTGAAAAAGTGTTTGTCTTCTGTGAGTTCAGACCGAGACTTTCACTACTCCAGCCAATCAACAGGCTTCTTCAGGAGCATGGAGGGGATGGAAGCCAACTGATCCAGAGATTGATAACCTTTGCAGTCGGATCAAGCAAAACTCCAAAACTGTAAGGCTATGTGTGAGTGAGATAACACAGTATAATCAAAGTAAATGTACACTTACCAGACATGGATGTCTGGAGTTCCTTTTCCTTCTGAATGAGTTGAGAAGAAGGTCCTGCTTGATCTTCCTCTTCCTCCATCTCCCAAGTGAAACACCCTGTCCTTTCCCAATTCCTCCTGTTGGTTTTCTCTCTTTTAGCTCACACAGACCCTGAAAGAATTACACAATCAAGATTTCTTTAAAGAAGATCTCAAATAGGGTCCATTTAATATCTGATGACAGTGCAATATATTTTGTTTATGACCTACTAATGTTGTAGCCTGGGTGTTCCCATCCTGCCTTGCGCGGTGATTTCATTCACGCTGCTAAGGCAGTCTGGAAACGAACACCCACATTTTCGCCTGATGTTGGCAACTAATCACAGGGGAGAAAGCAAGACCATGATGAGCTATGCCATGGAGGTATTATAAGAACTGGAGAAAGTGAACAAGTCCCGCCCCCATTCATTTCAATGGGAATGCTAAGCTAGTGAAAAGTGCCAAAATGGAACGATTTTTTCAGGCTTCAATATGGCGTTTCAAGGGGCTTGTTTCCGGTGCCGTTTTACTTAGCCAATTACTGATAGACAGATTACTGATTGACGTAAGGTACAGAAGGAGAGCTCGTGCCCACACTAAGCTCGTGCATGAGCTGAGAATGGAACAGTCACCAATCAGCATGAGGAGAAATCGGGAGAAATGGCACCGGACATGATGTATTTCTGGAAAATGGCGACGAGGAAGTGCCTTGCTAATCTCGGCGAAGCTAATCAGTCAAATCCTGACCCCCTAAGCTATGACGCATTTGATAGACATTCGTGGCGCCCAATGAACGGATCAATTCATTGTGTCTGCATAGCTCATCATGGTCTTGCTTTCTCCCTTGTTCTGTGATTGGTCGCCAACATCAGGAGAAAATTTGGGTGTTAGTTCCCAGACTGTGATTGAAATCACCACGCAAGGCAGGATGGGAACACCCAGGCTAGCTTCGTCCATTAACATACGCGCTAGTTTGGGCTCTCACGGAATTTGAGGAAGTGGTGGGGGAAGTGAGGTATGCCGTAAAGCAGTCAACTTTTGTAGTTCTTTTTGTGCTTGGGTTCCCACCCGAAACCCCAAGTTCCATATTGCCAGTAAAAGTGATACAGACACCATCATTCAACCTATTGTAAATCAATGTACCATCACAAGGGTCTTGGAAATGTATTACTGTATAAAGGCTGAAACACTACATGGTGTTGCTGTAATCCATGCTTTTGTAATATCTAGGCTATTGTAACTCTTTGTATTTAGGTGTGAACCAATCTACCCTTGCTAGACTTCAATTAGCCTAGTCCAAAATGCAGCAGCCAGGTTTCTTACTGGAACTAGGAAACATTTGCACATAAGTCCTGTGCTGGCCCAACTCTATAAATAAAGCGCAGACTCCAAAAAGAGTAAACAGGACTTCACCACAGGACTGCATTGAAGTTGCATAAGTCCTGTGGTGAATTTCTGTTTACTCTTTTGTCACCTGCAGTGCAAGACAAATGTCAGCAAAGTAGCATATTATAAGCATAGTTAATTTGTTAATCAATATGGCAATATAGTAGTCTGGCTATCACCTTACTAAGCGTAATCTTTTAAGATCGAACATTAGTATGGGGAGTCTGCGCTTTATTTCTACTGCATGAGAGGTGTGCTCTATCGGAGGAGGGCTGGGGCGGGACTGTCGAGCTCGTTCAAATCATGACTAAGCTTGGATAATCCTTCAACCAATCAGACCAACGATCCGGTGCATCTTTTGGGTAAGTTTGTGATTGGAGCCAAAGCTCCTTAGCCTAGAAATCTAGACGCCCCTAGCGGCAGAGAATTTAATAAAAGGTTCTGGCAGGGGACAAAGGAGATAAATGTGCAGTTTCCAGCCAGCGCTGGCGAGCGAAATCCAAATAGAGCAGGCTAGACAAGCTGACACACGTACACGCACACACACACACACACACACACACACACACACACACACACGTTATGAGTCCGTACGCAACTGATAAATCACAAATGTTTTCTTGTACAAATCATGCACGTATAGTGTGTGAGTGTTGGCACGTTTCACGTTTGTGATTTGAACAGTTTCTGTTCTGTTCTGTCTGTCAGGCAACAACAAGACTTGTTGTTGAGCTGATTGCGGTTGCAGACGGAAACAGCGACATGTAGAAACGCACAGGCCTACGTGATATGTATCAGACAGTCTGCCAGAAACAGAGCAGTGGTGAGGACCAGTAGCCATGAGGTTTTGTGCAGTAGCCTAGTCAATTACGTTTCATTTATCACATTGCACGTCTTCCTTATAGGGTCATTCCGTGTCAAATCAGACAAAATCCAGGAAAATGGTTGCAGCACCGACTCCGATTTTCTTCAAAGTTTGTCTACACAATGTTTAGGTTCCATAACTAAAACCTGTAAAATATTTTTGTTAAATTCTGTTGTTTACACAAGCTTTTTGCCCTTTGTTTTTTACATTGTCTGAAAGGCCTTATCTTGGAGGCCATATTTGGACATTCATATCTTAAAAAGTATAATACCTAGCCTGACCAAACTTTTCAGAATGGAAGACAAGCATGTTCTCAGTAACATTCAATGATTAAAAGTTTGTATCACAGTCTAATTGATTGTATAGAAGTCCCTAGTTTCTGAAAAAAACATGCAAAGAAAAGTGATATTGAGGGTCTCAAAACTTTTTTATTGGGACACACCTGCCATTAATGAGTCTTTTCTATAGAAATATAATCCTTTGTTAATGTTGTCCCAAAATGTGAAGTCTCCAAAACAAATGAATTTGACAATAATAAGGATAAAACAAGGCATGTTTGTATTTTTGTGTCATTTTCATGCAGCTGAAAAGCTATGTGGGGTAGGTAGTAGGATCACAAAAATCTATGTGGAAATAGAAAAGTATATGGACATGTAGTGTGTAAAGTTCTAATATTGTACCAAGCCCCGTTCACAGAATAAATGCATGTAGTTACAGGTGTTTTGGTAACACCAGAATAAACATTTACAATAAAAAAAGTGAAGTTTGGCACCCTGGCGAAACAGTAGCATGTTGCTACGCACGCGCACACACACACACACACACACACACACACACACACAAACACACACACACACACACACACACACACACACACACACACTTTGAGTCTGTACGCACCTGATAAATCGCAAATGATTGCTTGTACAAAACAAAACATGCATCTAGTGTGAGTATGTGACTGTGAGTATTATTAGCCTACAACATCAGGGGAACGTTTTTTCTTATGGGAACGTTGCTTGGAAGTCGCGAATATGGTTTGAGGAAAGTTTTTCTGACGGAATTACTATGCTTTTACCTTTTTTGGTACTTTGGGGTTAACTGTAACCATTTTCTGAGGCTGTTGAAAACGCACCAAATCACACAATGTGGTCGTTTTGGGTGTCGTGGGTTGTAATAAAGGTTGTCGACGATCAAACTGACTACTTTTTTCATTCGTTTTAAGAGTTTAAAAGAAGAATTTCTAGTTGTCTTGCCAATCGCGCTCATAGTAGCCTATCCGCTGACGTCGGGTCCCGTAGCAACACAGTAGGCTACAGTATGAGGCTGCTGAGCCTGTCTTGTTGGCGGTGGCCTGTTGGAGGGATTGTAAGAAAAGTTGTCATTGTCAAATCGACTCGTTCTTTTTTATTTCTTCATCTGAAGAGGAGGAGAAGAAGGATTGGCAGCGATTGCGGCCGGGGCAAAAGTATAGTGTGGAGAAACCAGGTCCGCAGAGGTACGGCTCACCTTGAGTTTATTATGTGGTGTCAAAACCGCAAGGATTTTTTCCCCACAGTATTTTGTCAGCAGCTGCCGCCAAATTCGCCAAATTCTACCCTCCTGCTTGAATCAGACCGTCATCCGCACACAAGGATGTTTTTGACAGTAGGCTAGCCTATGTTGGCAGCAATTGCTAAATTCTATCCTCCTGCTGCTTACCCAAGCTAGAAGAAAACCAAAAACTCTCCTCTTAAACTCTTCAAATTAATTTTAAAAGTAGTCAATTTGATTGTTGACGACCTTTATTACACGCTACGACACCCAAAACGACCAAATTGTGTGATTTGATGCACGTTTTAAACGGCCTCAAAAATGGTTACAGTTAACCCCAAAGTACCCTTTTTTTTGGTTATTTGTTTTGAGTTTACAGCTAATAGTCTATACAAAATCATGAGAAGCTTATAAGGAAGACACGCATTGTGATAAATTAAACGTAGCTGCGCAAAGCCCCATGGCTTCTGGTCCTCCTTACAACTGCTCTGTTTCTGACAGACTGCCTGATACATATCACGTAGCCTCTGCGTTTTTACATATCGCTGTTTCCGTCCGCAACTGCAATCATCTGGGTTAACAAGTGTTGTTTCGACAAGCGTTGCCTGACAGATGTCACGTAGGCTACATTCTCAGAAACTGTTCACATCACAAATGTGAAACGTGCGAACCCAGCCAGCACATAACGTTAGCCTATAGTTTTCTTGTGGTTAGTTTTGCAGTAACCTTCTAATAACGTTTTTTTTTTAATTATTATTATTATTTTTTATTTTATTTAATTTAAGGTTAGGGGAACGTTAGTGCAACCAAATAGTAAAGCTCTCTAAAGGTTGCCCCTCTGTTAGGCCTACCACAAAACGAATGTTAGAAAAAACGTTAGGAGAACATTATGCAGACCAAACCAAAAAAAAAAAAAAAAAGCATAGTAATTCCGTTAGAAAAACTTTCCTGGCAAACCATACATTCGCAACTT
>NC_085015.1:1300474-1305474 GCF_963854185.1 Sardina pilchardus | reverse complement strand
TATTTCAATCAGAAAACTTGGTTATAGCAGCCAGCTCAGGGCTAACAATGCTCTTTCAGGCTGTTTTTGTAGTTTTGAAAGTAGAAGGTCCATCCTGCAGATTGTTCACAGCATATTTCACAGAATAACATTCATCATCACTCATCAGTACTATCTTCAGAAGCAGTCAATGCTAGTATTTAATTCATCAATTGCTCCTCTCGTTGTGCTTGTTGTAGCCTGTTGTGTTCTACGTTTTTCTTTTGCATTAAGTGCAAATTATGCAAGTATCAACTATGCCCATACACCCACAATGTCCTTTTTCTCTCTGGTCTCTGGTTTCTTCTGGATTCTTCTTTCTCCCTAAGTCTGCGGAGCAGTGAGGGACTAGGTGGCACTTCAGCCGTGGATGGGAGAGCTGTGCTCAACCACTGCCCCCGCCCAGTTTTTTGCTACTGTCGGGGATCGAACTGGCAACCCTCCGGTTACAAGCCCGAAACCCTAACCATTAGGCCGCCGTTCCCCCTAATGTTGCATGTTAAGAATGAGTGCATCTCAATGTGCAATATCAAACAGGTCTCCTAACTCGTCTATGAAGGCCTCTACATTGGACTGCTGAGTCTTGTTTTTTTGCTACTTTTCCTGTTTTTCTCTTGCCACTTCAGTTTCTGCCATTTGTCATATTTGTCAAGTGTTTCCAGTTGCTTTATGGCATATCCCATAATACGCAAATGTGTTAAACTTTAAAGGTCTTGAGCAACCTCTAAATATTGATTAATTTTGATAAAATTTTGCCCATTTGTTTTTTTTATATATTCAAACATATTGGTGGGGTGAGAGCATGACATTTTAAAAGTTGAAAAATAAGGACCACCCTAACACACACACACACTATCAATAGAGTAGGACTGGGGAGCATAACAGTGTGTGTGTGTGTGTGTGTGTGTGTGTGTGTGTGTGTGTGTGTGTGTGTGTGTGTGCGCATGTGCGTGCGTGCGTGCCTGTGTGTGCGCGTGTGTGTGTGTGTGTGTGCACAGGATGATTATGGCTCACCCCTGGTGTGTGTCCTGCCAGGAGAGCTGGAGAGGAGGTTTGTGCAGGTGGGGCTGGTCAGCATCGCGGGATGTGGAGGCCTGAAGTACCCGGATGTGTACACACACGTCCTCCAACACACACACTTCATCCAGGACACCATGCAGGAGGCAGAGTGCAGCGAGCGGCCACCTGTGGAAGCCTGTTTTCTGTAGCTAGCGCTGCTAGCATGGCCACCTGTGGAAGCCTGTTTTCTGTAGCTAGCGCTGCTAGCATGGCCACCTGTGGAAGCCTGTTTTCTGTAGCTAGCGCTGCTAGCATGGCCACCTGTGGAAGCCTGTTTTCTGTAGCTAGCGCTGCTAGCATGGCCACCTGTGGAAGCCTGTTTTCTGTAGCTAGCGCTGCTAGCATGGCCACCTGTGGAAGCCTGTTTTCTGTAGCTAGCGCCGTTAGCATGGCCACCTGTGGAAGCCTGTTTTCTGTAGCTAGCGCTGCTAGCCAGCATGGCCACCTGTGGAAGCCTGTTTTCTGTAGCTAGCGCCGTTAGCATGGGCACCTGTGGAAGCCTGTTTTCTGTAGCTAGCGCAGCTAGCATGGCCACCTGTGGAAGCCTGTTTTCTGTAGCTAGTGCTACTAGCATGGCCACCTGTAGAAGCCTGTTTTCTGTAGCTAGCGCCGTTAGCATGGCCACCTGTGGAAGCCTGTTTTCTGTAGCTAGCGCTGCTAGCCAGCATGGCCACCTGTGGAAGCCTGTTTTCTGTAGCTAGCGCCGCTAGCATGGCCACCTGTGGAAGCCTGTTTTCTGTGAATTGTGTGTTCTGCGTCTATCACTCTTAAAGTGAAAAGCACACAATAAAGTTTTAAACCAAGTTTTGTCTCAAATGTGCATGATTTCTTGTGTACGCCAGTATGCAATTGAAATTGAGGCCAAGGTCATGTTTAACATCGACTAGCCTATGTGATTCAGAAGTTAGATGGATATTGGTCTAACATGCACGCATACGGGCACTCACACACACACACACACACACACACACACACACACACAAGCGCACACACACACACACACACACACACACAAGCGCACACACACACACACACACGCACACACACACACACACACACACACACACACACACACACACACACACAGTTGCACAGACCAAGTTTTGCATCCGTGTGGTGTGCAGCCTCAAACCCCTCCTGGATGTACGTGAGTTGGCGTCAAGTGTAACAGTAGCTAGCTGGTACACAGCTGTGCAGTAGGCCTGTATGTGTGTTAGGTAAACTCCTCTGGTACATACAGTATACTAGTAGCATATTGTAGCTTGTAGTAGCTACAGTGTTTGTGTAAGTCATAGCCTATTTAATTGATCTGGTCTGTTCAAGTTGACCATAAACACATTCTTTAGCTAGGCTATTTTAAAACGGGTGTTTGCAAAACACTTATTTTCCTACATGAGACACCTGATGTGAAACCTTAGACAGGAAGAGGGGAACAGATCTGCAGGAAGTGATGTGTGGTTTGGCAGTTAACCGATTCCTTTCCCATCTTTGGAACTGAACTATTTTTGCACCTCTAACCACAAAGCCTTTCCACACTAGCACATCATCATATGTCATCTGAACAGATGCCTGTTCTCATGACTATACTGTATGTTATGTAATAGCCTATGTAACTTATAATATAATATTGTAATATAAATTAATATACAAAAACACAAATGAGTATGATGCAAATGTTGCTAAATAGACCTTAATAATGCTTTAGATACAGTAGATAGATAGATAGATTGATAAATATATAGATAGATAGAAAGATAGATAGATAGATACTTTATTGATCCCCAAGGCGAAATTCAAGAGTCTTTACAAACTTGATCCTCAGGCTACCTCAGTGTAAGGGCCAATAACATTCTTCCTTAGTGTGAGTTGAGTACTTACCATAAGATAGATAGATAGATAGATACAGTAGATAGATAGATAGATACAGTAGATAGATAGATAGATAGATAGATAGATAGATAGATAGATAGATACAGTAGATAGATAGATAGATAGATAGATAGATAGATAGATAGATAGATAGATACATAGATAGATAGATAGATACTTTATTGATCCCCAATGGGAAATGCAATACGTGTAGGGCAGACTATCCTGCATCTTGCAATATAGTTTTCATGATGGAGGGATATGTGGCAGGTGGATGAGCCAGATCTGTGATTGGTCCTCGCACACTTGGAACGGAAGCAGGATAGACAAATGTGGAAGCTTCCAGCCTGAGCTGCAGGACAGTCTGCCCTACACACACACACACGTAAATTATATTGCAAGATTCAGGGCAGTCTGCCCTACACACACACATGTAACTTATTCATGGTTTTCATTCGGTTCCTTTCCACAGGTGCATGCAATCAAGCACCTAGATTTTGAATGCAGACTGCATGGTGCTTGATTAGTACACCTGGGAAAAGGGACCTGATGAAACCCATGAATAGCAAGATTCAGGACAGTCTACCCTACACACACATGTAAATCATATTGCAAGATTCAGGGCAGTCTGCCCTGAAGATATGTGGAGCTGTCAGCTTGCTGTGGTGAGATACATGTCAAAATATAAGAATGGCCTGTTTTTTGTCTCTTTATTACTTAAAAGAACATATGGCACTAAATGACCTGGATAAGCACTTATTGACTAAAGGTATGAGAATGTGTGAATGACACTAAATGACCTGGATAAGCACTTAGGCTACAACTAAAATAGGGCCTCAGGGCTAAAGCAACATTGCAAGTTGAGCACTTTTAAAAATCTCAACATCATAAACGGCTGAGCTGTGATTGATTTGTGAATCCGGGCCGGTCAGTCAACACGATGCTGTGTGTAACAGGTCGTCGGCTATAATGTTCCTCTTGCCTACGTGATGCGGTGTCATGCTTGACAAGATGTAGCCATCATCATAATAAGCTTCTCTGCTGCGCGTCTTCGCGGGGAGGGGTGCGGAGGACGCGACGCGACGGAGCGGAAACGATGATGGGGAATTACAGTCGGTTAATGAGATTCTCGCAGGGTCTGGGCTGGGCGTTCACGGATACGCTCATCTCCCCGACCTCACTCGCCACTAATGAACTTTTTCCAGCTGGCAGAATAGGGGCTAGTTTCTTCGGAAGAGACGCACTAGACTACCAAACACTCTGACTTTGCGACTTTTTCGTCTTTGAGACTCCAAGCCAGGGCCGGTCAAGTTTGGCTTTGCTGCTCGCGCCAGCATGAAGGGAGCCCGGAACACGAAGGACCGCGCGGACAGAAGACCCAGCTACCCGAGCGACCAGTGGGTCAAGAAAATCCACGCCACCACCAGAGTTTGGGTGAAGGTGGCCATGGCGATCGGCTACCTGCTCTGCATCTCCGTGGTTCCGCTGTGTCTGGTGGTCTTCTACCTCTGCTTCTGGGTCCCGGATAAGAACGACGTGGGTGCAAAGAACGTTACGTGCGGGCCTGACTGACTGACGCTCTCAACTCCTCGGAATTTAATTCGGACGCAAACACTAGCCTACGTGTGTTGTGTGACCCATGGCTGTTGCGGGAAAGAGCTGCGCTATGATCTACATCGCTATTGTATTGGAAAAGTTAGTCGTGGGTTCTGCTTCCCTCTTTACATGTGGGTTTGACTCAGGGGTTCTGCAGGCCACTAAACAGGCCAACTCTGTTCATATATTGTTAATATATTGTGCGTAATCTGTGAATAAAGTGTTTGTCAAAATGATGCCCATAGGTTTGTAGTAAGTTATGTTTATTTTTGGCTATATGTGGGTTCTGTCATACAGTATATAGCCTACAAGTAGCCTGGCATACGTGGGGTTTGATGGGCATTAGGTGAAGTTTGATGGGCATTACGTGGGCTGTGATAAAGGTGGGGTGACTGGTTCAGAAAGCAGAATAATAGTCAGCAGCTCTTCTGAGTGATGCGTATCATTTCAATTTCAAT